>NC_142606.1:27458189-27608912 GCF_041222555.1 Hakea prostrata
GTTGATGGACTTGGAGTGCTCTCTATCTTGGTTTGAAGGCATTTCTACCTATTAGGTAAGTCACTTGACTTGTGTGCAAAACCCCTTTAGGTTTGGATTTGATCTGGACCTTCAATTCCCTGTTTTGGCCTTCTGTTGTCGCATTGGTCGATTGATTGGTCGATTGGGCCCGATCGACCAATCCACTCGACCAATGAGTGCTGTCTTTGGCAATTAGGTTGATTCTTGCTCTATTTAAGTCCAACCTCGAGTCCACTTCGTATTTGCTGCCTCCAAACCCTCTGGAACGAACCAAAGACCTCTGCAAGTCATCTCTCTTGCATCCTTGGTGTTTTCTTGACGGATCTTCGTCGGAACTCTTCTTTTTGCATCAAAAGGTATGTCTACTCTCACTTCTTCTCCTCCATCTTTGTGTTTCTTTCCTTTTTGAGTTGAGACAGTAGAAGAGATGCTGCATCCTCTGTTGCAAACATCTCTGAACATGTTCTCATGATCATCCTAAGGATTTAAGGCTAGAACAATGATCTTAACCATGATCATTGCAAGCTTTTGAAGGATTCAAGATCAAACCATGATTTAATCTCTGTTAATCTTCTAATCTGAATTCTGATCTCTTTGGATCTTCTTTCATTGATCATGTTAGTGGTTAATGGTGGTGTTTTCTTTCCATGATCCATAATCCATAGAATTCTAGTTGTTCTCTTCTACCTTACTATGTGTTCTTCATGATGCATGATAGTTACATATATGGTAGGTTTTATTTCCTTATTTAGATTTATGCTTCTAAGCCTTATTCCATGAAGACCTATGCATGTTTTCATGTTTTCATTACCGAAAGCAATGATCCATCCTCCTATAGTTCTTGTCCTTGTTTTCTATTTCAAATTCATCAAGATCCATGTTTGAGTTAATTATGGTAACTTTTTGTTTCCTAATTTGGATCTTGATACCTTGATTTGATTAGTGTTTTGAGGTTCCCTATATGCTAGAATACTACGATGTAGTCTACCCCTTGATTAGTACCCTTTTGAACCACCAAATTCGGATTTCATATCTTAAAACTCTGATTTTATAGGTTATCGTCTCGCATTGGTCGACTGATTGGTCGATTGGACCACTCGACCAATCCACTCGACCAATGAGTATAGCAACTCCGAATTGGTCTGTTTCGGATGTTTTGATATATTTTCTGTTAGGGATCTTTCCTAATATGTTGTATATACTTGTTTAGGACCTTCTTCTCAAGTTTGCCAAGATCTTACTTGATTTCTTAGGATCCTTTTGCGAGTTATAAAAGGTAAGGATGGTTATTTCCTTAATTACATAGATAGCATGAATCTAGTTTCTATATTTGAATATCATGAATATGTTTCCTAAATTAGATTCTTACAATGATATACTACTGTTGCATAACTTTGATTACAGTAGCATTACTTATTCATATTGAATTGATTCATGTATGATTTACTTACCAAAGTTATACAAGTGATTGTAATACTGATTTCTTTCCATATATGTGTTACCATATATGTGATGATATGAATTGATGCATGTGTATGCTTACGTATGGTTTGGAAAGGAGAGGTGTCCTTTCGACACTTCGTCCTTGGACTACTACGGGAATATTATGGGATGTTTCCGGAGATGCCCTCTGGACACCTTCCTAAACTGTTGGATGACATATCTAGGATTGTCTAGTAGTGTTTGGCTAGGATGTCCTGTTATGTCAGACCCTAATCGGAGGGGTATTGAGACCGAACGACCCGTGGTAGCAATGGGGATTCATGGGCGCTCAAGACCGGTAACCAACCCGTGAGAGGACAGGAATCACATTGTGGGGGCCATTTATTGGTAGGGTTGCATATGGTTAGACCTGGGCTCACGGGCGCTTAAGACCGGTAACCAACCCGTGAGAGGACGTGAGAGCTTCCCGTTTACCATATGTGGATGATCAATAGGGTTGATGAGTCCGTAGTCCGAGTTGGTCGGTGCCATAGGATACGCCGACTCTAGTGTGAAGGATACCGGAAAGGATCGTCGGGGACGAGGAATGGAAGTATCCGGATCGACTTGATGTAACCAAGTAGAAGACTTGCATTTGGCTAGGTTTTACCCTGACATGCGCCAGTACTTATACCAAATGGTTGTGAGAGAGTGTGTTGACTTAACCCCCTGCCAAGGTTTGTCCTGAGGGATGAAGGACCCATTACCAAACGGCTGCTCAAGACCGGTGAAATGATCCGTGAGAGAATCCAAGATATCTTAAATGGTTGAGGATGTGAGTGGACTTTCCTAAAGAAGTACGGTGCTATGACTTAAAGCATGTCTCGCCAATAGAGACCAAGCATCCATAGAGTTAGATTCATTCATTCATTGTTTGTCTCATATCATATTGCATTTATGTTTGTTCGGAATTCGCCATTTATGTTATTATGGATTTTAATCGCCTTATCGGGTTTCTTTGAAACTCATTCCTTTATTGTACAATGTTGTTAGACTATCCTGCAGTACCGAGTATTATGACGGTCCCTATGAAGAAGCGCAAGGCGAAGAGACATATCTCCGGGAAGGTGATTGCGGTTACCACAATTACTCCGAAGATCCCGCGAGTGGTTATGCTCCGTACGATGCTTAGTCCGACCATTGAGTGGAAGCGTCCTTGTGCTATTTATGAGATCTATACATACAAGGATGTCGTCTATAAAGTGGAGAATAATTTAGTTACCCAATGTACTTGCTACGGGATTAGATTTTGTCTAGTTTATTCTTTAGAGCTACTTTTCCAGTTGGATGTAAAGTGGGATTTTTGCTTCACTTTACTTATCCGTTTGATACTACGATTATATCTATTATTCGATTCGTTTATGATTCATTCTTTCATTATTGGATCTATGATTTATCTTCCGCACTCTTGTTATGATTGTTCATGATTATGTTATTGTTTATGTGGGAGGTTGATCACTCGATACCTGATCTTCGGGCTGTGGATCACACTCTCGGGTATGCCAGATAGGGTACCGGCTGGGAGGGCGTGATGATTGATGAGTCCGTAGTCGGGGACTATGAGGACTCTAGTGTGAAGGATACCGGAAAGGATCGTCGGGGACGAGGAATGGACGTATCTGGATCTGACTTGATGTAACTAAGTAGAAGACTTGCATTTGGCTAGGTTTTACCCCGACATGCGCCAAGACTTATACCAAATGGTTGTGAGAGAGTGTGTTGACTTAACCCCCTGCCATGGTTTGTCCTGAGGGATGAAGGACCCATTACCAATCGGCTGCTCAAGACCAGTGAAATGATCCGTGAGAGAATCCAAGATATCTTAAATGGTTGAGGATGTGAGTGGACTTTCCTAAAGAAGTACGGTGCTATGACTTAAAGCATGTCTGCCAATAGAGACCAGCATACATAGAGTTAGATTCATTCATTCATTGCTTGTCTCATATCATATTGCATTTATGTTTGTTACGGAATCCTGCCATTTATGTTATTATGGATTTTAAGCGCCTTACCGAGTTTCTTTGAAACTCATTCCTTTATTGTACAATGTTGTTAGACTATCCTGCAGTACTCGAGTACTATGACAGTCCCTATGAAGAAGCGCAAGGCGAGGAGGCATATCTCCAGGAAGGTGATTGCGGTTACCACAATTACTCTGAAGATCCCGCGAGTGGTTATGCTCCGTACGATGCTTAGTCCGACCATTGAGTGGAAGCGTCCTTGTGCCATTTATGAGATTTACACTTACAAGGATGTTGTCTATAAAGTGGAGAACAATTTAGTTACCCAATGTACTAGCTACTGGGATTAGATTTTATTTAGTTTATTCTCTTTAGAGCTACTTTTCCGCTGGTTGTAAAGTGGGATTTTTGCCTCACTTTACTTATCTGTTTGATACTCTGATTATATCTATTATTCTGATTCATTTATGATTCATTCTTTCTTTATTGGATCTATGATTTATCTTCCGCACTCTTGTTATGATTGTTCATGATTATGTTATTGTTTATGTGGGAGGTTGATCACTCGATACCTGATCTTCGGGCTGTGGATCACACTCTCGAGTATGCCAGATAGGGTACCGGCTGGGAGGGCGTGACAGTCTCAATCTTGAAACCATGGGTTAAAGGGGTAGAAATCTGAGAGATTTCACAATATTGGTTTGCCTTGAATATTTTGATTCCAAATATTTTTAACTAACGCGAGAAAATCCTCACGGTCCGCCCAATGATTCCAAAAATAGAACTGATGACCACGCCTATTGCCAGCTTCGCCCAAAGAAACTACCATGGAACAATGATCTGAAACTCCCGGGGGATGGAAGTGAGCAAAAGAAGAAGGGAATTCCACCAACCAAACTTGGTTCACCAAAACCTGATCCAGTTTAGAAGTCTTTCTATTTGCGCCCGACGAGTTATTGCACCAAGTGAAAAGGCCCCTGTAAACTTTAGATCCACTAGCCCATTGCTACACATGCATTGAGACAAAGGCATGATCATATTTTCTGTCACAGGACTGCCGCCATGCTTCTCTGAAGGATGCAACAGTAAGATCTCCTAGAGTTATCCAAGGGACTTCAATTACCGAGCTCAAAGTTAGTAAATCTACCCATAACATCTCTCTCTCAGAAGCTTCATTAGAGCCATAAATGATTGAGGCTTCAAAAGTACAATCCGACCCCTTCTTGGTGACTCCAACATGAATAGCTTGACTAGAGGTGAATACAGGTAAAACATTAATAATAGAGCCATCCCAAAACACCCAAATACGACAGCCTTCTGTATTTTGTAAATTATGTAAAACCCTCCATCTATCTCCAAAAGTACCTAAAGCAGCATCAAGGTTAACCGCCTTAACTCGAGTTTCCAAAAGCCCAAAAAGTGAGCTAATGTTTTGTAGCCCACTCACATACAAAAACCCTCTTAGCCACATTGTTCAAGCCGTGGGTGTTTCACGCACCAAACTTCATCATTATAAAACTTAGAATAAGAGAAGTAAAAAAAAACACTCAGTCCCTCCGAACTGGGCTTCTATCCCTACACCGTGACGGAGCACCCATAGGTTGTCTATGCTCCACATCATCATCCCCCACTGGGTCTTGCTTCTCTGATTATTTTAGACTTTTCAAATTTGAAATCAAACTTTAAATCTCAGCCTATTATTTAGCATATATATATATATATATATATATATATCTCATATCATACTACTATTATAAAAGCATGTACTCTACCTTTTCCACAAATCTTTTTCTGTCATTTTCTGTCCTTATCATTGTTCTAAATACCAATAATGTTGTACTATTTGCTATTTCTTTACTTATTTTTACAAGGATAATTTAGACATTTTAGTCATAAATTATTATTAATTTATCATTAATTTTAATCCCTCTCTTAATTTATCTCTCGACCTCTCTCAATCTCTCTCAAAGTCTGTCGCTCTTTATATCCCTCTCCCTCTCGAACTCTCTCTGAATCTCTCTTTAAATCAGCACTCTCTCGAACTCTCTCTGAATCTCTCTTTAAATCAGCACTCTCTCGACCTCTCTCAATCTTTCTCATTCTCTTCGGATTCTCAAATCCCAACTTGACATATAGTTCAATCTTCCAGCACAATCTCTTTCTTTGTTTCTGTTTTAATATATTTAACTAGAAATGTTTCAGATCGTATCTTCAAGTCTCTTTTTGCAGTGGAAATCGCATTTTGAGTAAGAAAGGAAGGAAGATAAAAGGTTGTACTCAGTCGTCTACTTTGGTCACACTTTTTTCTTTTAAATTTCTTTAAAGAATTCTTCTTCTTTTCTCTCTCTCTCTCTCTCTCTCTCTCTCTCTCTCTCTCTCTCTCTCTCTCTCTCTCTCTCTCTATATATATATATATATATATATATATATATATATATATATATATATCTATCTTATATATATATATTTATTTGTTTGCTTTTTTTTGTTAAGTTTTAGATCGTCTGATCAAAAAATTCTCTATATTCTAGGGTTTCCTTCTCAGTAAGATTAATAGAGAAGAAGCTAAAGCCTGCTACTCCAATTTGAGTGAGAATGAATAAATAACGAATTCCAATTATCTATTTATAGGAAAATCTCGCGGGAGAGTCTGAAGAATATTAGGACTAGGATTTTGAGTTTGTGGAATATTAGGATTAGGAATTTTATTTGTTCCTTTTCGGAATCGATAGGAGTAAGAATCTTTGCAAAACTGTTCTTCTCTTCTTCCTCTTTCCTTCAGTTTTTTCTTGAATTATATCCCTTTTCTTTAGGCTATAGTGGTGGTGGTTATTTATGTATAAGGTGATGTGTTTGAGCGGTTTTAGGATTTACACTTGGGTAGTTTTAGGACTTTTTTTTTTTGTAAACGGTAGTTTTGGGTTTTAAGAGAGAGAAACGTGTGAGAGGGAATGCATGCAGGCCTTCTGGCCTTCATTGTTGCGAAGAACTGATTAAATATCAAGCCAAAGGTTCATGAATTCAGTGAAGATGAGGTTGATCCCAAGACGGAATGTGAAGATGATGGTAGGCTTTTAATAATTGTGACAACTAGATGTGAAATTGGGTATTCATCATGGTTAACAATGCTCTCTTATTTTGTTTTCTTTCTAATTTCCCTTCAGGATACTCTCCTAAACATGAACAAGAATGCATGGCTGGGCACTTTGTTCTGATTTCCCTTCAGGAATCAATCTGTCCGATCAAGTCAAGCTTCAGACAATGGTCACTTTATATTTCTATAATTTGTTCTGCATGTGATCTGGGCTTTGCTGTTTCTACAGAAGAAAAGAAAAAAACCCTGCTATTTTCTTTTAAACTGAAGCTTTGTCTTTATAATCTTTCCTTTACAGTAGTTACACTATGCATGCACTTGAAAGCAACTTGATATGGAGAAAATATAACCGAACCTGGTTCAACCTTGGTTAGATCCTCGACCTCGGTCGGGACGAAAGGAATCGACTTGCTTCCGAGCGGGCCGGGTCCAAGAGATAGCTTGCTGAGGAAGAAAACTAACTCAATCACAAGCACGCCTTAATCCGCTACAATCGGAATGGACTAATCGTCAAAGAGACGGGTAGCAGCGTTTGTGGCTAATGCTTATCACTACTGTATGGATAACTACCATATAGCGATCGTATTATCAAAGGAGTCATCTACTAGTCCAACCTAGTAGGGATTTATCACTCAACGGATCTATCCGTTAAGATCTGACGGCTATCTGAAGAAGGCTCAAATACATTCAATGAAGGAGATCGAAGGTACACTCTATATAAGACATCACCTACTCACAAGGTAGAAGGACACATACAATTTGAATTGTATTCTTGTTGTTCATTCCTTAGCTCTGTACTCAAGCAAAGCCGTTTGTGATTAAGTTTATCAACTGACTTAGCCTTCGGAGGTGGACTCCCAATCCCAGCGGTCGGGTCACATCTGACGTTTGTTTTGGCAGGTCATCCACAGGAGATCTAAGGGCTGAGCAGATTTTGGATGCATCACAACTTTTGTTTTTTTGTTTTGTGAGGTCTCTGATTAACAGACATCCCCTGACAATCTTAAGGGTTTATCTCCCCGTGTTTTTTGTATGTGATTGTTCAATTGTAACTCCTCTAAGAGAGATTTATTTTTTGTTCTACTTATGCTGCTTTGCATAAGGGTAGAAGTAGCATTTTCAAAATTTAGGCAACGCATCTATAGTCAGCTAAGCAGGTATAATTGGTAACCATGATCCTTAGGGTTTTTTAAATCGCTTATTTTTGCAAACTATTATTATCAGGCTTGTGATTGAAATTGTAATTCTTGTGAGGGGATTTAGATATGTGTGGGACAATAAGGTTTGCAATTTATGAAGTCTTGCATAATGGAGTTTGGCTCGCATGCAACAATATTTTAGTTAAAAATTGTATGATACTTGTTCGTGCTGGCTCCTATGCTGTTTGTCTTATCGAAAACCAAGTCTCTCGCATGCAGAGTATGTGTTTGTATCGAATAACATATCTTCAAGATTCCAACGATCCATGAAGGTACTCTCAATCTCCTCTCATGAATTGGGAAGATGAAGCAAGGTATTTCAATCGATCTTTCTCAATCTCCTCCACTCACGAATTGTAATACGAAGCAAGGTATTTCAATCAATCTCTCTCACTCTCTCGCAGTCTCTCTCAAGCTCCTCCTCTCATGAAGGGAAGACGGAACACATTTCATGTGAATATCTCTTTGTTTACCTCAATACCTAATTTTTGGGCAATTGGGCAGCTGTTCCCAATAGTTCTTCTCACTTTGACAACATGATTTTAAGGACTGTAAAGATGCTAGCTTGCTAGAATTTATCTTTTCAATTTTTTTCTGTCTCATGTTTTTTGTCATTAATTTTTGTTAGGTTGAAATTTGAGGGAATTTATCCTCGGGTTGACCCCCTACATTGTTTTTGTTATGCATTAATCCAAGTTCCAATGGATCAATCTTTCTAAAATCCTTGTTTTGTGTTCAAGGTGTCTCAAGATGTTGTGTCTACAAGTCGGAAGTGCTTCATTTTGAAATGGGTTTCTAGTAAGTCTTCTTACTTCTAATTTATTTATAAATCTTCTTCAGCGTCCCATGAATTAGAATTCTAGGGGTTCATTGGAATTATACTAATTTTGTGGTAAAATTTATTCCATCACTTTAATTAAGGCTCTCTCTTTTTCTTTCTGAAAACGGTCTTCATATGGCTACTGTATATGTAGGCCGTCTACCCTTTTATCTTGGCATGGCCTTTGTGAAGGTCTACATGAAGCTGAATCTTTTTTTTTCTTTTTTTAATTTTTTTTTAATATTGTTGTTATTTTTGCATAATCTTCCTATAGTTAGCTGGTTGGCTGTATGATGATAATGTTCCTGAATTTCATTACGTGAAGGGAAAGTAGGTTGCATACACTCGATGGTGTTCTATTATGTTCCTAGCTTTCCCATCTTTAATTTCTACATTTTTGTGATTTTATTGATTTGAGATTAACTTTATTAATTGAATTGTGATTTTATTGTGTTTAATTCATATAATACTGAGTTCTTTTGGTGTGGTAATTTTTTATTTTTGGTGACATATCATGAATTTAGGTTTCTTCTTGACTTCATAAATCATTGGCGAAGGACTACTTATTCGGACTTCACAAATCACAAATAGAAGAACTATTCTACTATTCATTTTTTCTCTCTTGTTTCTTGTGCTTTCATCGTTCCTATTGAATAAAGACACAATTATATTGTCTACTATCACCTAAATGTCATTTTGTCGATTATTTTAATCCACCAATCAGAGACCATTTCTTTTATATTTCAAAATTTTATTTATGAGATCAAATTTGAAAAGAGTTTAATATTATCTTTAAAAAAAATTATCACTTCAACTAATGATTTAAGCTCTACAAAGAGTCAATTAAATGTCTGAAATAGCAATAACAAGAAACCATCAAAAGAAATTAAATGAGTTTTTAACATGTATAAAACTTGACAATGGTTGGTGGAAGATATACCGACGGGGGTGGCCTCCTTAATGAAAGTTCACTTTAAGGAGATCCACCGGAGATACTTGCCCTGGATCTCATCGATTCCCCTTGAGAAAGGGATGAGATGGGAACCGACGTGGAAGGCCACACCTAATGACGATCGAGCTTATGTGGGTCGAGGTTGCAACCTCCTTTGTAGAGATAGAAAGTCCCTAAAATGTCATGAGTCCAAACTTCTGCCCCCACCACATCTTTCCCTCCCCCGAGAGAACCTATGGGCCCCTAGTCACTATAATTGGTTGATAATGACCTAAAAATAAAAGAATAAAAGTTGATAAGGACATAAATAAGAAAACAACTAAATTAAAAATCGCAGTAAATGAATATTTGTGTATAAAACCTTGATGCTAAAGGTATTCTAAATCAAAAGAAATTGACATTCACTGCATAACATAGTTTAGGGAAAAAAAACATAAAACTAATAAAAACAATAATTGGATTCCTATTTATGTACGAAATTCAGATATATTTACTTTAATAAGAATCCTCTTTATCTCTTTTTGTTTTCAAGTTTTTAAATACTATTTTTCATGTACTTATTTTTCATGTACTTATTTTTCCTCTCAGAAGTTTCACTGATTATTCCCTCATCCCAAAACATGATTGTTTATTTCAATTGTCTTTTTTCTTAATATAAATTTTTTTTTTCTTCTATTTTTTGATTCGATGTCTTTTCTCTCTCACATGACCACGTGCATTTGCTAGTATATATATACTTTTTACCATAAAAAACATCCAAAATTCCCATAGAAGTTGCTGTTTTCAGTTATGTGGGTCCCATCGCACGAAAACGAGCCGCCACGCTGTAAGAATTGGGTCTTCGCCAAATGAAGAAATTTTGTGTTCGATCGTTGCAGGCTTCAGTCAGTAGAAGAGCTTATCTCACGAGATGGCCAGAGCTCTCTCTCCCATCTGCGATTGTCTCTCATCTCCTTCAAAGGAGAGAAAGACAATTAGGGATAGGGAGAGAGAGGAGCTGACCATCATAACAGCTATCTCTTAACAAACGAATCTGTCCAATCCCAAAATCCCTCGGCGACTCGCATTTGTAGGGTTTTCGAGATCCGAAAACCTCTCTTTGTGTTTTGTTTGTGTCTCCGTTACCAATCCACATTTAATGAAAAAGAGGAAAAAAAAAAAAAAAAAAAAAAACTGTAAAACCAACAAAAACGAAGGGTTTATTTTTCCATTTTCGAAGATTTTTTTCCCCATGATTTTCTGTTATTTGTCCTCTCTTCTCTCTCTCTTTTGTTATTGATTTTTCTTTTTCAGAAAATAGAATATATCTTCAAGCCAATTGAGAACACCAAAAGATTCAAAGGTCCTCACCCCGGGACGCCGTTGAAAGTCCGTCTTGGCCAGAATTTAGAATTTCCTGCTTCAATGTTTGGATTTCGGGACATTCCATTTCCTTAACGCTGGATTCTGGCCTGGGTCGTGATGCTCTTCGGTTGGGGTGTTTTCTTCTTCGTATGATTATACACTTTCATCTGTCATTTTCATAATCTGAATTTGATTTATTTAAGTGGGTTTTAATTGAATTCGTCTAAATTTGGGATCAATATCTCAATTCCTTCTTTTTTTGTGTCTCTTCCCCTCATTCCTTTTCTACGGATTTTGATTTTTGATTTTTGTCCTTTCTCCTATCTTCTTATTTCTATTCCTCAAGAATTCAGGTTTGGGTTTTGGAGAGAGAATTGAGTCTTTTTGGTGGAACAGGGTTTTGCCTATTCTCTCTTGAAGTGGGGATAAGGGCTTGGATTTGGAATTGGGTGAAAGCAGCCGTGTTAGATTTTCTATAATTTGTACTTGCCAGTTTTGGTTGTTGGAAGGGGGGAACTCAGGGCTTCCAATGATGACCAAGAATGGTCAGTGGTTAAATAGGATCAAGGGTTATGGATTGTGGATAGTGTAAGAGCAAAGATCAGCCGATTGGGATTGTTAGGTAGGTTTGGCGAAAGAATTGTGTTTAGCGGAAGGTAAGAATGCTTGTGAACCTCTGTTCTTTATCCATCAGAGGTTACAGGCAATACTAAGAGATTTGGCAGGGAATTACAGGAGCTCAGCAGGCAGTTGTGTGAAATGAAGAGAAAGTGAAGTGGGATTATGGGCTGCCTTTGCTCAAAAGGGGCCTCCAGCGATGAACCTGCAGAGGTCCATATAAAAAAAGAATCAAACAAGTCTTCCACACCACTTTCACCACCCTCTAAGAGAGAGGGAGTTGTGGTGCAGACTACTGGTGTTGGTAATGGAGCTCCTGGTAGAACGGTATCATGTATATCAAAGGTGCCACAGCAAGTAGACTTGAATTCCACACCACCGGTGCCACAGCAAGTGGAGCCGAAGTCCACACCACCGGTGCCACAGCAAGTGGAATCGAAGGCCACTCCACCGGTGCCACAGCAGGTGAACTCAAATTCAGTACGGGTGTCACAGAAAGTGAATTCTGATGGAGGAGGAAATACATCAGTGCTTGTCCAACCAATCCCAAAAGCCCATCATAAGAGACGGTCATCAACAGTGGAGATCGGTAGTGGCAGAGCCCAGCTGCCAATGGCAAGAATAATAAGTATGCCGAGTGGTGCAGCAGGCGAACAGGCTGCTGCAGGATGGCCATCTTGGCTTACAGCTGTGGCAGGAGAGGCAATCAAAGGGTGGCTTCCTCGAAGAGCAGACTCGTTCGAGAAGTTTGCCAAAGTGAGTTATGTTTTTTCTGAACTTTTAACCACATTCTTATTATTCGTGGACACTTCTTTGATTCTTTTGTTTTCTGTCTCTTGTACAACATTTAGTTGTTCATTGGAAGTGCTAGAGCATGATGTAGTGATAACCACTGAAGTTTTTATATTCTATTCAAATGTTTTCCCATGTCTCATCTAAGTAGGCCTTTCTTTCAAGGTTATTAAAGCGGCAAAGCGACTAGAGCGATTGGGGCTCTGTCTTGGCGATTAGGCGACTAAGCCGCGCTTAGGCGGCTTTAAAGCGACCAAAGCGGTTTAGTCAATATTTTTAATATAACTACTTTTAAACTACTTTTTAATACAAATACTTTTTATAATAAACTAAAGTACTAAACAAACATTCAACAATCACATTCATAAAAATAAAAATAAAAAAACATTCAAGAATCACAATTATGAAAATTATAAAAAAAAAGATTAAAAACATAACTTCATCTCATCAAGCATCATAAGATTCATAACGATAATTATATAGTATGTACTATATCAGTAATCAATGTGAAAAATGAAAATGAAAGTAGTAATTTTACATTCTTACTTACCTCTATGATAGTGCGACGCCAAATAAGTGTCTTATACTCTTGTACATAGATCAGTAATCAGAATTAATGTATAGATTTTTCCCTTTTGTTAACCAAACAGTGCCGACATGATAAATTAATAGATCTCATTATTCCGATTTCCAAGTTATTGTTTATTTAATGATTTATTGATTATCAATGTTGAATATAGCTCATGCTTCACATTCTGTTGCCGACAAGCACTTTGGGCCTCGGAGTTCATTTGCAAATTGGGCCTCGATTCCGAAATGACTCACATATTTAAATTTATATACGGCATTGTAGAATAAATTATGATTAAAAAAAGAAAAAATAATATGCACAAATTACAAAATGTAAAAAAAACGGTTATTTTAGCATCTAGGCGGCAATATGGTGCAAAAGGTGGTAAAGCGGTAGTGCCTAAACAAGAAATCAGCCCGTTAGTTAAGCGGCAACAATTTAAGCGGTTCAAAAACCGCTTTGCCACCTAGGTGGCCGCTTTAATAACCATGCTTTCTTTTATCTAAAAGAATGATTTGCCTAAATTTTCGAAGCCTGTCTAGTGATGGTATTTTATTCTGTGCATAACGGTTTAATCTCTTGGTGGAGTTGCTGCGTTAATGATCAGTCTGGTATGGGGATATTCATTAAAGAATAAAAAGCTTATGATTAGTTTTAGATCATCTGGAAAGTACACAATTTGGAATGATTTATATATAATGTTACAGATAATTTGGACATGTACTGAGATGATTAGCAATCTAGTGGTTCTGATTCTGGGTTTTAATATTTAGGTTCATCTTTAGAATGAGGGGCCACTTAATTGATGCAATTCAATAGGAATATCCTGTAAAGTACATTAAACTGTGATTTATGTTGTACTTCTCCAAACAATTAGAGGCAGTGATCATTGTTCAACATGGAATGTCATGCTTGGCACATTGATCAAGTGCTCGCTTGCCTAACACTTGGTCTGGGTTCAAGTCTTGTGGTGAGGCTGCATATTTGACCCTCCTAAGACCCTGCTAAATGTGGAATCCTTGACCTGGGTATGATCATTGTTCTAACATGGTTTCTGTGTGAATTTGTTATAGACTTCTTGACATTTTATTGCTATTGTGGAGAACCTTTTCTGTGTATGTATTTTTCTTCTCATAAAATGCTTAGACATTTGTATTCATGCAATGAATTTGTATTGGGTGCATGCAATGAGTGCCTAATATTTTATTAGGAGTAAATATGAGAAGGAAACTTGCAATACATCAATCATTGTCTGGAATGCATAATTTTTAATCGAATTAATTGTAGTCAACTAGTCATGTTCTCATTTCAAATTATGTAAAATTTTGAGCTTAAATGTGTTGACTTTTTGGAAGATTCAGAACTTTCTGGATATAGTATGCTGGAGAAAATCATAGTCTATGTTGTAATATTTTTGAACTTGTTTGGTTGAAAAGGTTTGGATGGCTATTTTCCCCCTCAGCCTATGGTTGTTCCAAAGTAAACTACTTGAAATTTTCACTTCAAAAAATTTGATGTGTAAAATTTCACATGTTTTGAAGTATTCTGATGGTTGTTTTATGATGGAAGAAAACATAGAAAGACTTCACAACATTTAAAATGCTATATTTACAAAGAAAACTTTAAGATGGAAAAATTTCCTGGTGGTGAAACAGGTGGAGCTTCTGTTGATATAGCCAAGGATAGTTTAATTACCTTTTGAGTTTGAAATGTTGATCCATACTAATTGAGCTACACTATGGGATTCATGGTTTGTTTTACACACAAAAGGCAAAAGGAGATGCTGCCAACGTTTTCCTTCGGGTACTCAACTAATTTGGGAGTGGAAATATATGCATTACTGGTTCCAGCATATTCTGCAAGCTTTTCTTATCTTTTTGAGATGCTACCAATCTGGTATTTTGTATGTCATTGATGCTATTTTCTTGTTGGGTTATAAAGCAATGGAATTATTCTTCTTGTAAGTAATAATGGTTCCTCACATGAATGAAATGCTTTTTATGCAGATTGGACAAGGAACATATAGCACTGTATACAAGGCCCGTGATCTTGATACTGGGAAAGTTGTGGCAATGAAGAAAGTTCGGTTTGTTAATATGGATCCAGAAAGTGTCCGTTTTATGGCTAGGGAAATCTATCTTTTGCGTAAGCTTGATCATCCAAATGTCATGAAGCTTGAGGGCTTGGTCACATCACGGATATCCTGCAGCCTATATCTTGTATTTGAATATATGGAACATGATCTTGCTGGGCTTGCGGCAACACCTGGTATCAAGTTTACTGCACCACAGGTGTCTGTTCTTTCTTTTTTCACTATGAGGAAATTGAAGCTTCCCACTAGGTTTACCCCAAAAAATGGGTAGACATTGCTACCCATGGTGTATTATGTTGGGACCAATCATGCGATGATTCCTATCTGGGTCATTCAGTGATAGATTCTAATCACCAAAAGGTTAAATATATTCCTGGAGGATCTGCAATTTGGTTATCTTCTTTCTGAACCTGTAAGAAGATATGTTCAATCTATTACAGCAAAGATTATGATGATCTATTGACTTGAATGCTAAGAATATAATATCCTTGATGAAAAGGGTTTTGACAAATCTAAAATTTATGTGATGGTTTTTAGTGGAAAGTTAGTTGGACTATGGATTAGTCACTATGTAAGCAATGCAGCATGTAACCGACGTTAGGCCTAGTTACTGCAACACTGAATGAAGTTTATGGTGATTTAGTTACTTGTTCTAGTTGTTGTGATTTTTCTGTGTGGAGTGGCATTTGTCATGTAATCCCTCTAAGATGTTACATCGCAATATGCCAAATAGTTTCCTTAAAGTCCTTTACAACAAATTTAGTATAATTTTTTTGTGCTCTTTACATATTCTTATGAGGCATGCATTTGATGCAGATCAAATGTTACATGCAACAGTTACTTAGTGGACTTGAACACTGCCATAACCGTGGGGTCCTACATCGAGACATCAAGGGTTCAAATCTTTTAATTGATGATAATGGTAATCTCAAGATTGCAGACTTTGGGTTGGCAACCTTGTTCAATCCAGATAACAAGCAGCCCATGACAAGTCGTGTTGTTACTCTTTGGTATCGGCCTCCTGAGCTTCTGCTTGGTGCTACGGATTATGGGGTTGCTGTGGACCTTTGGAGTACTGGTTGCATCCTCGCTGAGTTGCTTGCTGGGAAGCCTATAATGCCAGGAAGAACTGAGGTACTAGTCGTGCCTTGTGCTGGGATGTTACTAATCTCTTCTGCTTATAGAAACTTTAGCCCTGCTGTCTTATTTTTATTACTTGTGTCAGTGTGGCAGTTTTTAGTGGGTGAGCCTCCCTAAACACGTCATGTGCATTGGGTGTCCCCTCTCAGTGATACTACTGAATTGGTGCACCATTTTTTAGTGGGTGAGCCCTAAAATTGGTTGATCAAAGATCTTTGGATCAATCAATTGTTACCATTATGATCTGTTTAAACAGTTCTGATTGGTAGCATAAATAATTTATAAAATGGACAAAATAAATCGGTGGAAGGTTCTCCTACTTTTCCATAGCCAATAAATATTTTTGTCTTCCTTTATCTTTAGTTTGAAAGGTGTTGTAAAGCATCTTCAACTTCTCATTTCTTAAGAGTCACCTCTTGTAATGACAATCTTATCCACATATGTAATCTGAATATTCTTGTTGCATCAGAATGCCTAAAAAATACAGAATCACTACTACTATCTGTCCAAGTTTCAAAACAACCTCAATGAACTGACCAAACTAAGCTTGTGACTTTTTCAATCCATACAAAGACTTCTTGAACTTACACACTGTCACTTACTCCCTGATGTATGCAAGCCCACGACCCGCCGAACCAGCAAATTGGGCTCAAGAACTAAGCCCACTGGCGCACCAAGTGGGCTGGCTGAACCCTAGCGGGGGGTAGTTTGGTCTTTTCCCCATTTCTTTTGGTTATTGATTAGTCCAGTGATTTTCTTTATATTTTTGTGATTCCATATCTAATTTTATTTTTGTAGTTGAGTTAGTATCGAGTGTCCTAATCAGTGATAGAGTCCCAATTGGAATCAATTTTAAAGTAAGATTCCTTTTGGATAACTACTTGTTATTTTTGCAAGTTGTTTTTCTTGAAGATTCCTTTTTAGTGGTTCTTTGTTTATTGAGCTGTAAAGGGGATCCTAGTCTATAAAGCATTCCCTAGTTGAGTCAAGTTAGGTTTCTAAGTTTAAGTCTTAAGTCTTTTACCTCCAATTATAAGGCTCTATATAGCCCACCATTCCTCATTGTAAAGGAGGTTGAATTGAATAAAGAAATCAGAGTCTTGAGGGAAATTAAGTCGTGCGCAGGTATTGAGGTTCATTTTCTTCAAGTCTCAGCAAGATTCTTCCATCTTCAACTGCCATTCAACACTCACAGCAGCATTCAACCCCTAATAAAGTACAATTCCCTCCCCCTTCCAGCCTCTTCTCTATCTCCCCTATCCCACAGCCCCCACCCCCACCCCCACTCCCACCCCCACCCCCACCCTTTCTCATCCACGCAGACCACCCAGAACCCTCCTCACCCCTTCTTTACCCTGCGGCATCATCAAGAACTTCCCCCACCCCTCCCCTACCTTGCGGCACCCCTGGGACCATGCCCCACCCCCCAAACCCTGCTGTCCCCCCTTTCCCCTTTCTTGAATCTTGTGGCAGCTTTAGAAAAGAAAGAAAGAAAGAAGAAACAGATAAAGAAAGAAAGAACAAAAGAGAGAAAGAAAGAAAGAAAGAGAGGCAAGATTGAAAGATCCAACCAAGAACCCAAGAAACCCTATCAAGATCCTTCCTAGATCCCAAGGAACCTACCCAAGAATCAGTCCTATACCCTATGACAGACCACATCTTTTCTCCAAGAGCCTCTCTAAATCAGCCTCGAGAATCTTCTCAAGCTCAGGAGGAGGATTCTGAAAGAATGTCACTGAAGTATCCACCAAAAATGGCGTCTTTGACATCCAATCGGTGGCGAAAGTGGTCACCCTATAAGTATGGGCAAAACAGATTCGCCCACTACCCGCAACCAAGGACTTGATTCTGATGCAAGTCTAGAGCAGCTCCTTGCTTTTCCTGGTTTTGGTCAATCAATGAAATGGCTTTTGCTGAATCAGCCTCTATAATCAAAGGAAAGTTCCCCATCTAGCGTCAAAAGCAAACCTCCTTGAATAGCCATCAGCCCTTCCACTAGGATAGAGCAAGCTGGGACACGCTTTGCAAAACTACCGAGAAAACTGTCTGCATGGTCAAGCAACGCACCACCCAATTGTGAGATGGAAGCATGCCCCCACCGCACAGTTTTCTATCCATCCTTAAATCCTCCCATACCCAATTGCTAGGTTCCCAAATTCCCTTTTGGTTCCATATCCATTACATCATCATCTAATTTGTGTTTGTTAAAACCCTAACCCGTCTCTTACTTCTTTGTTAAAACCCTAACCTTATTTCCTCAATTTTTTCCAACCCATTTGGGATTTTGTTAACTCAAACTTATCCCAAAACCCTGACCACCCAAAATTTCACCCACAGACCCATCCCATCTAGATTTGTTAAAAATCTCTAGTTCCCAGGTTTGGTTCTTTATTCACAAAGGAGAGGATTCTGGGGTAAACATACTTTTAAGGAAATACTTGCACATCTCAAAACCATAAAATCTAGGCTACATCACTCCCTAAGTGAAAAATCTTGGAGGTTGCTCCATATCGAGCTCTTGGTAGAGATCCCCATGCAAGAAAACATTTTTGACATCCAAGTATCCAGCTAAAACAGGGGCAAATTATGAGTGGCAGCAAGATAATTTATGAATAAAGAAAAGGTGTTTGAAAGTGTGGCTATGTTATCACTATCAAGTATTTGGGAACAATTACAATCGAACTCCTTCCAAGTCCACCCAAAAATAGTTAAATACCATGGCCACGAGTTGCCCTCACTAGTTTTGCATCCATTGCAACTCCGAATTGATTGGTAATTTGGAATTGAGCTCCTTATACATCCTATTGAAATCAGTAAATTACTGGTTCAGGGAGTGATGTAAACCAAGTTCTAGGGTTGGAATAATAGGATTATGCCCTAGAATTGGGCTTACTCTAGGATCCTCTCTTTGTGAATCAACAGTTTTCTAGTAGATGCTTGTAATTGAAGACGTCTTGGAGGAATTATGGTTTTAAGGATAGGGTAATGCCCTAAAAGGGTTCGGTGAGGTGTAGGAATAGGGAATTCTGGGTTTTGAAACTTAGAACTTGCTGTAATTAAGATTTAGATCTGTGTATAAGGTTGGGATGGGTTTTAATAGGGTTTAGGGAGGGAGTGAGAGTATCAGGGGATCTAAGAGTTCTATCAGAAGAGGGATGCTGCTGCCGCTGGGTTACATGGGGATGGGGAGCCTGCGGATGGCTTAGGGAAGAGGGTTATCAAGGCTGGAGTTGTTTACTTACTCGTAATTGAAGGTAGGCTGCTGTTAGGGTTGATCACTGCTGGAATTGAAGGTTTATTGCTGAAATTGAAGAAGAATGGCTGAACCTAAAGAAGGTGAACACTTAAATCTGCCGTGGCCCTCCCAAGAAGACCATGACTTTACTTGCCTCCAAACTCATAATTTTATTTGTCAATTTTAACTTGAAAATTACATAGCTGGAGGGCTTTATTTATAGCCTTTAAATAAGAAATAGAAACATAGTTTGAGATCTCAGTGAGTTCTCGTTTTTTTGAGAAGGCAAGACGAGATCTCTTGCGAGATCTCAAAGTTCTCACAACTCACTTGAGATCTCGCCATGATATCTCGGTTGACTGAGATCTGGTCCATCCACACCCTTTTAATGAACGATCCCACTCTCTCACTAGATCTCGCTAAATCTCGTTGAAACTCTCGATTTTCACTGGATTTCTTGCGGATTTCTGCTGGATCTTCAGTTGTAACTACTCTTAGTGCATTTACAACACCAAAAGAAGATCAATCAAGCCCATTTCAAGTAGATGTTCAACCAAGGTGACATTTCCCCCCCAACAGCTATTCATGGGCCCAAGCCCAAACTACAAATGAAATCCTGAGGCCCAAAGTAAGATAAGCCCTTTATAGGTCTGGGGGCGCTGCCTAGTGCGACCCCCGCCCGGGCAGTCCCCTTGGAACCCAGTGTGCATCGGGGGGAAGGTTGTCGGCAACAAAATGTGAAGCATGAGCCATACCCAACACTTTTGTTATGAACCTATAATTTATATTTAACTTATGATTTATATTCTTGAGAGTCGAGAATGTGATGTTCTATTGTACTCATATGGATGAAATTCTGTTGCTATTTAAGTTATTTGATATATCTTATTAGTCGGTTTCATTTATATGTTCTAATGGTTTTATATTTCATGTTTTACAATTTCGCACATTCATTCCTACAACATTTCGGTTTCAAACTTAGGATCGAGTTAGAACTTATACTTAGGGTTATTTTCTCACAAATCTAAGGCCACCAATGTGTTTAGAAGGCCTAAAATAGGCTAAGTACCAACTTTGAGCCCAAGTTGACCCTTTAAACCCCTGAGATGGGCCCTTGAGTTCACTCAAGTTGGCTGGGAAAAAATACCACATCTCGAGTGAGATCTCGCCAACTCGAGCTTTGCGAGATGGGTGTCAAGAGCAAGTTCTTGAACGATGAATAGAAAAGGACTCTGAATTGGTAAACCAACTAGAACTCTAATTGGCTTATCCAAAACTAACTCAACTTCAACTACAACTACAACTATTACTCAACTACTTTAACATCAGAAAACTCTTTAACTCTAGAGGACTACGATCCAAATTCTAATAGTAGATATGGAGTCCTAAATGATGAGATTAAAATGGACTCAAATTATGGGATCCCAACATCTATGAGAATATTACCAAAAAAAAAAGAATCTGTATGAATCTCACCTAGACTAGAACTCTTAAATAAATGGCATCTAGAGAACAAATTGGACTCAATGGGACCCAGGCCTAGGACACCACGGAATTTGCAAAATTACCAAAATACCCTTGGTGTTGGCCAAAAGTCTCTGGGTTGCTGGTGGGGCTGTAGGGCATTGGCAAGCCATTTGGGTCCTCGGGTGGTCTTAGAAGTTGCTTACATCAAGGAGCGACCCTTTTGATCAACTCCAAAAATCATGGAACAACTCGTAGATTTGAGACATGATATTCTACCCAAAATATAAAATATTTAGATAATTGACAACACATAGACTGTATCAGTCTGAGACTCTGAGTCAGCATATCAACAATTTGGTTTTTCGTGAAGTTCATAAACTCCCAAATACATTCATCAATGGTATCCAACAATGCATCGGTAATTGGTTTAGTCTTGGTCAAGTGATTTTGTCGTCTATAACCTATCGACACTAACAATTTTCTTATATTTCTGGAAGTTGGGGATTCCCTCTTAACTTCTTGTTGGTGATACGGTTGGCTGATTAAAATATAAACTCACTGAAGTCAATATTTAGTGCGTCAGACATTTCAACAATGACAATGGCTAATGAAGTTCCAAATTCCTACATGTACCAAAGATTTGAAGTGCGATTTAAAAACCTGGAAAATTCACTGTACACCAAATCTTGAGAAATCAGTTTTAAAAACTTGAAAGTTGATGTTCAATCTCAAGACATTGAAGTAAGATCAATTTCCAACCTCTTAAGTAGATGGAAAGCAATATCCTAAACCCAAGATGAAAATTCGAACCCCTCATCCAATGTTGATCTCTAACCTTGACCATAGAACAAAATTCGGTTGAAACTTGCGACATTCCATCGGAATTTCCCATTTTGGGAACCTTGAAACGAAAAACTAGGGAATTGAAAAAAATCCCAAGTTTTGATCGAAACTGTTGAAATTTCGTCGAAACCTGTTGAAACCTTGAAACCTATCGAAACTTGTCGAAACTTGGTTCAACCTAGTTGGACTAGCTGGTTCATGAGAAAAAAAAAATTCCCAGATTTCATGAGAAACATGGGAAATTTCGTGGGAAACATGGGAAATTTCGTGGAAACTTGGGAAATTTCGTGAAAACCTGGGAAATTTCGTGGAAACCTGGGAAATTTCGTGGAAACCTGGGAAATTTCGTGGAAATCTGAGAACTTTTCTTGCAAGATTTATAACTTTCATAATTTTTTTTTTTTTAAATTTCTTTCATGTTTCCCCAAATACCATGACAAATACCCCCTCCATCAGGACTTCCCTATCCAAATTGCGTATTCGCTCAGACTGGTTATCTTAGGCATGTTGATGACTAGACTTATAAAGTTGTAGTTGTCGATTACCTTGACAACCGTAGGCATAAAATGTCATGGGATGTTTATGTTCGTTGGTTGGAGGAGAGGATGTTACAGGTATAGTACTACTCAGCTCACAAGATGGATCCACCAAGGCACTCCTCTTGGCACTGAGTTGTACTTTCCTTTTATGGTTAGTTACTTTGTATTTGATTTTTTGAAGTTAGAAATTATATATTGGGTGTTATGTACTTAAGTAGTTAAGTTCATAGTGTACTTCTTGGACAACTCTACATTGATGTTATGTACATTAAATGACATATCTACATTGATTTTTTTAGCAAAATGCTTGTGCCGATGTGTTCTTTGTACTCTAATTAGCTTAAATACAGAGTCCCACCCTAAAATACTCCCTAAAACCTGTCAAAACTCGATGTCAAAACTTGCATGAAAAATTCCTAAGTTTCCTTGAAATTTCTTAGTTTCCCACCTAGGTTTCCCATTTTCACCTGGTCGAAATTTGAGTTTCCCTTGAATTTTTTTTTCTATGACTCTAACCATTATTGTTCTACACTTCTGCCTCCCAAAATTTTACATAGATTTGATATCTAAGTCTTGAATACCATCCTTCACTCCATTAACAATCAACACCAGAAAAACAGGACTTCTTGATATAAATCAAGGAGGGAGGGGCCAATCTTACTGGGTTATTTGATGAATAGAAGACCCAATTAGGGTTTCTAGACCTTGTGGCTGGGGCAAATTCACTTTAACCCTGCAGCTAGGGTTTTCAGGGGTTAGGGTAACTCTAGCGTTGAAGGGTTTGCTGTCTACTCAGCCAATAGGCTTTATGATGTCCATTGGAGAATGCACTAGGGTTGGGGATGGGTGTGGGAAGATAGTTACTTGCTGTGGTTAATGGAGAGAATGAAGATCACTTGACAAGAAGAACACCAAGGCTGCCACATGGTTTCCTCCAACTTGGAAACCCTACACAGCCCAATCACACCCTTGGCTAAAAATTCTGTGCATAATTTTATGTATCAATCAAACTGATTTGTTACAACCCTTGGCCTTGAATTTGTAGCCAAAAATAAGGAATTTCTAATAGAACTTGACACCCAAAGAGTTCTACTTGGAATGTGTTTGAAAATTACCCTAAATAGAACTGCAATTCAACCTAGGAAAGTCTAACTACTAATCACTACTGAAATCAAATAAACAAATTTAGAAACAGAAAGGATTACTCACTATGCTTGGACTTTGACTATAGGAGTCCTCTTCTAACCAGGATTCCTAGATGGACTAGGATCTGTCATATCTTATCAAGGATTGATCCAAACAGCAAAGTAGAAGTCGATCTAGAGTCTTGATGAGCTTCTGCTTCTTTTAAGACTAGGTTAGATGGTGTAGGCCCTGTAGGGAACCTAGAAAATGGAAAAATTCCTTTTCTGGTTTGGTTCTTTACTAGGGCCATGGGAAGAATGGTTGCTGCCCTTGGTGTTCTTCCGGCCTCTATTGGGGTGGTCCTGGAGGTCACATCACTTCTTCTTAATCATCAACTAAGAATGAGTTTACAGGGTGCTGCACCCATTTTAAATAAAACATAAAGAAACTCTCAAAACTTGAGCTGGAATGAATCAATCATGATGATTGAGACCTTGACTGGAGAGAAGACACTAGGAAGGCTGCTGCAGTACATGTAGGTCTTGCTTTGCCACCATGTAATTAATCTCGGAAGCAAAAAGAAGAGAAACAAGAACAACAATGATAATCAATGTGTTTGTGCAACCTTGGTAGTTTTTCGCTTTGTGTTGGGGTTCCCACTTCACTTAATATGTATAATGGCTTAGATGAGACACTTGGGAAATAAAAAGCTAATAAAGCATGCTACTTTAATTACCCATGACTTGAACCAAAATAATAAATAATCTATTCTAAAAGATCTCAGTTCAAGCAAGCTGCTGCCCAAGAAATGCTTCAACTACTGTGAGGTTGAATCATCCCAAATGTCATCCATTCTTTTCCTAACCTTCACACCTCAAACTCGATTTTTCCCTTTGTAGTTTACCACAATCCTATGATTAGCACAGACCATTTCAGTCATCAAAACATGTCTCAAATATGGATGGAATATGCCCCCACCTCAATTGGCAACTCGATACAAGCTGCATCATCATCTGATGATCCTGACTCTTGAAAACCCACCCATCTCGCTTCATCAAAAACCTATCAATAACTGTAACTTTGCTGCTTCCACCATCGTTGAGATATGGCGATATATCTTTCCTTTTCCAATTAGCAAGATGAGATGATGGGCTTAGCACGTAGGGTCTCATGGCTAATGATGCAGTTTGATGCAGTTAAGAATGTCTAAAAGTGTCAATTGAGCTTTTACATACTTAATTTTGGCCCATTGGTGGGTTCTATGTACATTAAGGCTCTTGGTTTTGGGTTTATTGATGTAATAGGCCTAATTTTTTAAGCCCATAAAGTGGGGGTGATGCTGGTACACGGGATTAGTAGTTAATTTTTATACTTAAGCCAGTAGTTAATAATCACGTAGAAATCCTTTTTTGATTTTATTTGTCTTTTCTGAGTCTTCTAGAGTGATTAGGAGTCCTTTTTTGAGTCAACTATGAATTTCGGAAGGTCTATATGTATGTAATGCATCCCCTGATCAATTAGAGATGGTTTGATTGATGAATATGACATTTTATAAAAGCTTTCATATTGTTTGGCAGTGCATATGCGACTGCTATCCCTTTCTTTGTTTGGGAGCTTGCCGATATTAACAACAGTTTCTATGGTATGATGTGATGCATGTTACAATCCTCAGAAGATGAATCAGATGTGGAAGAACTTGATGTCCATGAAAGCAATAAACAAATTGAGGTGCATGGTTCAATCGGAATTAGAATTCAAGAATTGTTTGACGGTCTGATTTCAATTGTAAAACCGAGTGAGCAGATTACCATAAAAAAGCCCTAACAACCATCAACCAGTTGACCTTAAGACACGTTGGATCATCACTCATTAAAGCCATTTTTTTGGATGTCGATCACATGGTGCTGATTCTCTCATTTTGTGATACTCATGGGTGGGTTCTATAGACATTAAGGCTTTTAGTTTTGGGTTTGTTGATGTAATGGGTCTAACTTATAAGTCCATAAAGTGGGGTTAACGCTGGACATGGGATAGTAGTTAATTTTAATATTTAAGTGAGTGTTTGATTTAGATTAGGATACTAATTACATAGAATTCTATTTTGATTTTATCTATCTTTTTTAAGTCTTTTAGGCTGACTAGGAGTCCTTTTTTTAAGTCAAATTAGGAATTTTAGAAGGTCTATATATATGTGATGCATCCCTCCCCCCCCCCCCCCCCCCAAAAAAAAAAAAAAAAAAAGGGAAGAAAAATCAATTAGAGATGGTTTGCTTAATGAATATGACTTCTTCTAAGAGTTTTTGTGCTGTTTGACAGTGTGTATGGGATTGCTGTCCCATTCTTTGATTTTTTCTGGATTGCTGTCCCATTCTTTGATTTCTTCTCTTTTCTTTTCCAAGAGGTTCTTTTGTCGTTCAAATTGCTATTTAGACTATCTTCATTTGCAGTAAGTTGAATTATCCTAACCCTAATTCTTCTTCTAATAATCTTCCTATTCTTCTAGTTCCTCTTTCGTGAAAGCCCACCATAGCAGCCCAACTCAAAGCCTACATCATCTTGATTCTTGAGTTGTAACTTTGATGATTGGGTTATCATTTGAACTTTGTAATTTGAACCGTGAATAATGTGTTACCAAACTTCTTTAATCTATGAACAATATGTAATACCGTCAAAATGGTGTTAAGGACAGACATGAAAATACCCTTACCATAATTTAAAAGAAATAAAATTACAAGTTTACCTCCATACTCTATTTCCCAAAACCATATACGTGGGTGAAGAAATTCTCCCTTCACCCACCATCGGGAGCCACCCAACCCCCTAAAAAAAAAAGAGAAGAAAAAAGAAAAAGAAGAAGAAGAAAATGAACAACACAGCCCCGCCTTCACCTTGCCGGAAATCACCCACCACCACTATATGATATTAGACAATCCTAGGTTTATATTGCTTGCTTGTGCCCCACAAGATCAAGGAAAACATTGTGGAAAGAACAATGAACGAGAAAACAAAATAGATAACATAGAACTTTTTGATGTCACTGGAATCCCATCGACTTCTGTTATCATTGTTGTCATCGTCTTCATGACTCTCCTCGTGCACTTTGTGCATATTCTTACACATAGTTGCGTTTTTAGGGTTTTTGAGAGATTTAGAGAACAATGGATAGATGATTCATGAACGTGATGAGTTGGAGAGCAATGCTAGTGTTTGGAGAACCCAAGTGAGTTGACCCATAAGACATCTTCTATACTTCGTGTTGTGATGGGCTTTGCATGTAGTAGAGGAGCAGTTGGGGAGACCTTTAGTGGTGATAATGGGTTGACTCGTGCCCTCTAAGTTGGATTTCCTATGCATTGTCACCACCATCTATTCTGGAAGGGTGGAGGCGTTCCTTTTTTCCCCCTTTTGGTGGTGGGTGGTTTTTGGCGATGGGGCCGGTGGTGGGTATAGGGGTAAAATTGTAATTTTATTTATCTTAATTTAAGGTGAGGGATTTTCATGTCTGATGTTAAAACCCATATGACAGTGTTAGTTTTAGCTAGACCTAGACGTAATTTTAGTGACAATAGGGACCCAACCCGAGTTTACGCCCAGAAATAGGGACTCCAACTTTAAATTTCTATTGAAAAAGCATAAGGGTATTTTGGTTGTAAAAGTGATTGGGTGTCCTTAAATGGTTTTTTTGGATACCACAAGGGAGGCAAATGCAACAATTTTTTTCGGGGGGGGGGGGGGGGTTTAAAAGTGACTTGGATTAAACCTCAGCGGGATGTATAGAAGTAACTCCACCAAATTTGATAGAATTTGAAGGGCCAGATATTTACATGGGTCATGAGTGGAAATAGAAGCCTAGTGATGTTATCCAGCCAGCAGCAGCCCAGGCAGGACCAAAAGAGGGGCTAAAGCCCCTAGCGTAATCCATAAAAT
Organism: Hakea prostrata; assembly: GCF_041222555.1. Lineage (NCBI taxonomy): Eukaryota > Viridiplantae > Streptophyta > Magnoliopsida > Proteales > Proteaceae > Hakea > Hakea prostrata. The sequence goes on from NC_142606.1 coordinate 27,485,412, forward strand.
CAGGGGGGAGGTAAATCTTTCTTTTACTGTCCCTAGGACAAGTCAGAATGGGTACAGCTAGAGTCGTAGGGTTATTATTTTGGTTTGAAGTCCTAGTTTGGTAAGGGTTTGAGTTATGAAAATTGTTTGGCAGTAGTTTCCTTTTTGAAAAAAAGATTCCTATTTTTAATTTTGACTCAAAATAGGAAAGAGTTATTTCCTTTTGCAAGAGTTTTGTTTGAGTAGGGTTTGTGTCAAATTAGAAAGAGTTAGTAGAGTTTATAAATACCAATTTGGGTTGTAAGCAAAGACAGTTTTGATGAATAAATTTTGTTTGATTACTTGACTGAGAGAGTTGTGGGGAACCCTAAGGGAACCTGCAGCTGGTTTTGTGCTTCAGCCCTCTAATTTTCCTAAAGTTCTCTGCTCTTTGAGGCCTGCAATTGTAAGTGAGGAGCAGTTTTGGCTATTTGTTCAAGCCTTTTTTCCCTTCTGCTCTTGGTTCTCCTTCTAGAATCCTGAATTTTTTGCAAACCCTTCCCCTTTCTCTCGGTTCTGCTCTAAGTTGCTTAGGCAGCAGAGGAAGTGTTTTAACAAGAGAACCTGAGGATTTTGTAGCACAAACCTGGTGTTACATCAGTGGTATCTGTTGAGAAACATGATATTGGTAGAATGGCTTATGGGTCAATGATCTCAAGCCCTCTATTTATAATTAAGTGGAAAATACACTATTACGTAGAATTTTACATGAATGCAAACTCTAATTTAACTTCTATACAAACTCTAATTGAACTCCGAGTAGAATCCAACACTCCCCCTCAAGTTGAGGCATAGATATTAGTCATGCCCAACTTGCTTACAATAGGAAGGAATCTCTTTCTTTCAAACCTTTAGTGAAAACATATGCTATTTGGTCTCCAGATCTTACAAAAGGCATGCAGATAAGCCCTTGTTCCAACTTTTCTTTGACAAAAAACCTGTCAATTTCAATGTTCTTAATTCGATCATGTTGTACCGGATTATTAGCAATATTAATAGCAGCCTTGTTGTCACAATATAACATCATAGGGTTTGGAACTTGGACTCCAATATCTTGCAACAAGCCTTTTAACCATAGTAGCTCACAAACTCCATGAACCATAGCTCTATATTTAGCTTCGGTACTAGATAAAGCTACCACATTCTATTTCTTACTTCTCCAAGTAACTAGATTACCTCCAACAAAGGTATAGTAACTTGAAATTGACTTCCTGTCTGGAGATCTAGCCTAGTCTGCATCAGTGTATGCTTCTACTTTTAGATTATCAGTGGGTGACAAAAGTATTTCTTTTCCAGGAGTTCCCTTCAAATACTGTAGTATTCTAGTAACAGCCTTCATATAAGCTAAATATGGATCATGCATGAATTGGCTCACTATCCCTACAGCATAAGCGATGTCTGGCCTGGTGTGGGACAAGTAAATAAGCTTCCCTATCAGCCTTTGGTATCTTCCTTTGTTCACTGGTTCTCCCTCTTTTTCTTTAAGTTTAGCTCCAGCTTCAATAGGGGTATCAACTGCTTTACACCCCAACATTCCCACTTCTGATAATAGATCTAGAACATACTTTCTTTGGGATAGAAATATACGTTTCTTTGATCGAGCCACCTCAATCCCTAAGAAATATTGTAACTTCCCTAGATCTTTAATTTCAAACTCTCTGCCAAGAAAGTCCTTCAACTTTTGAATTTCTTCACCATCATTCCCTGTGATGACAATATCATCTACATAGATAATGAGAAGTGTGATGTTAGTACCTGACTTCTTGACAAATAGTGTATGATCAGCATTGCTTTGCTTGTACCCAATAGAAGTCATTGCCTTCGAGAGGCGTCCAAACCAGCATCTAGGAGACTGTTTTAACCCATAATTGACCTCTTCAACCGACAAACTTCCCTGCAGTATTGTCATCGGAGAAACCATGTGGGATTTCCATATAGACTTCTTCTGCTAACTCCCCATGTAAGAAGGCATTCTTTACGTCTAGTTGGTGCATGTTCCATTATTTGTTCACAGCTACAGACAACACAACTCTGACAGTGTTAAGTTTCGCAACAGGGGCAAAGGTCTCCTAATAATCAATCCCATAGGTCTGGGTAAACCCCTTTGCAACTAGTCTAGCTTTCAACTTATTGACTGATCCATCCATATTTTGTTTAACCACAAATACCCATTTGCAGCCCATTGGTTTTTTTCCTGGAGGAAGTGTAACCAACTCCCAAGTGTCATTTTCTTCATTGCCTGCATTTCCTCTACCATAGCTGCCTTCCATCTCTTATTAACATAGGCTTCTTGCCAACTTTTAGGAACAGATACAGATGATAGAGAGGATATAAAAGCACGGTAGGAGTCAGACAAAGAGTTATAAGAAACATATTTAGCTATGGGATGTTGAGTACAAGATCTGACCCCTCTTCTAACAGCAATAAGAAGATCAGAAGAAGATACCTTAAGGGAAATAGTAGAATCTGATTCTGGAGCAAGAGACTGAAGTGGTAACGTATCACCTTTCTCCACCTGCTTTAGCCGGTTGTAATTCTTCCTATTATAAGTCTGCACCTCCTTATTCTGGTCAATCTGGTTTTGAAAGACCCTAACAGTGTGTCTCACAGGAGTGGTCTCCCATTGGCTAGGTTCTTCACATGGTTTAGAAAACGAAGGGGGAGGATTAGAGTCCTCAGGTATATTGGCCGAAGTCTCCCCCTGGTCAGGAAACTCTTCTGGGACTCTTAATTTGGGTTGGTGTGTGATAGGAAGATCTAGAGTCGGAAAGAACACCTCTCCTCTAGGACTCTCCCCCTGGAGAGGTGTATAGTAAGGGCAAGACTCATGATAAATTACATCCATGGATACCATGGTTTTCCTGGAAGGAGGATGATAACATTTGTACCCTTTCTGAGTAGCAGAATACCCCAAAAATATGCAGCGTAGGCCGCGGGGAGCCAGCTTACTCTGGTGGGCTGTGATTCTGGCATAACACACGCATCCAAAAACCTTTGGGGAGTAACAAAAGAAGAGGCTCCCTTAAAAATCTCATTAGGACATTTAAAACCAAGTATCCTACTAGGCATCCTATTCATAAGGTAAGAAGCAGTGAGTATAGCATCACTCCAGTATTGGTTAGGTACATTCATAGCAATCATAATGGGATGGGCTATCTCTAAGAGATGCCGATTCTTCCTTTCGGCAACCCCATTTTGGGCAGCCGTATCAGCGCAATTGGTTTGGTGTATTATGCCAGAGTCAGAGATATATATCTGAAATTCACCATCAATATACTCTGTGCCATTATCATTGTGAAGGATCTTCACAGTGGCATTGAACTGAGTTTTAATCATATTATAAAAATCATGAAAACATCGGAAAACCTCATTTTTTTGTTTTAAAAGATAAATCCATGTAGAATGAGAGTGAAAATCAATAAAAGTAACAAAGTACCTATGGCTAATAATAGACACACGTCGGCAGGGACCCCACACATCAGTATGAATTAGCATAAAAGGAATAGTTTTTCTATTATGAAGAGAAGGCAAATAAGTAGAATGAGTTTGCTTCGCAAAAATTCAGGCTTCACAAAAAAATTATCCTCATTACAAGAAGAAACTAAATTAGGAAATATTTTCTTAAGAGTTCCTAAAGGGGGGTGACCTAGCCTACGGTGCCACTGATGAAGGTTTGATATTACCGAATGGACCGGATTAGAAGATGTAGTCAAAGCAGACGCAGATCCTCTTATCGGCTCGAGCAAATAAAGTCCATTGTCTAGTTTATCATGTTCAATCTCTTTCCCTGTGACCAGATCCTGGAAGACACAGTAAGATGGGAAAAAAGTTATTTTACAATTCAAGTCATATGTAAGACTAGTGATAGAGAGTAAGTTAGTAGAGAAAGAGGAAAAATGTAAAACTTTAGACAAATAAAGTGATGGAGAATGCTAAATGGTTCCTTTTCCAGCAATGGAAGAATAGAAGCCATCAGCAATTCGAACTTTATCCTTTCTGGAAGTTGGAGAATATTGTAAGAAAAAGGAGGATAAACCTGTCATATGATCTGTGGCTCCTGTATCAATGATCCAAGGAGTAGAAACTGAAGAAACTTGAAAACTTGTAAAAGTTTTACCTGAAGTAGCAAGGTAGGAGTTGGTAGAGGGATCAGTGGTAGAGGCTGTACCGGCAGTAGAAGACTGCAAAATACGTCATAGAGTAGTGAACTCCTCCTGTGAAAAACCAACGTCTGCAGAGGGTGTGGTGGCAACTGTCTCAGAAAGATTAGCCTTTAGTTTTCCCTTTCTTTGTGCTCTTTTTTGCTCAAAATTAGCAGGCTTCCCATGGAGCTTCCAACAATTTGCCTTGGAATGATATGGTTTGTGATAGTGCTCACACTTGACAATCTCCTTAGCTGAATCAGATTTAGTGGTAACAGACTGTAAGGCTGATTTCTCCACAATAGGAGCATGAAGCATGGCTAAACGACAGCTTTCCTCACACTGAACAAGGGCATAAGACTATTCAAGTGTAGGAAAGGGAGAACGACTTAATACTTGCACTCTGATTTGATCGTACTCCACGTTCAAACCTGCCAAGAAGTCATATACTCGAATCATATCAATGTGCTTCTTATAAGTAGCCACATCATCTGGATTAGTGGGGTGATAATCCCCATAATGATCCAACTCTTGCCAAAGAGATCGCAACTTAGTATAATAATGGGCCATAGTCAATTCTTTTTGGGCAGTCTCATGAAACTTTTTCTAAAGCTCATAAACCTGGGCATCATTCCCCAACTGTCCATATGTTTCAGTAATAACCTTCCAGATTTGGGCTGCAATATCAAGTAATAGATATCCACGGGCAATATTTGGATTCATGGAATTCAAAAAAAATGACATAATAAGAGAGTCAGTCGATATCCATTTATCCTGTAAAACACCTATGGTAGGAGGTTTGATAGTGGTGCCCGTAATGTGTCCAAGAAGTCCTCTTCTAGCAATAGTTAGGTAAGCAGATCGAGACCAGATCAAATAATTTGTTCCATCAAATCTCACTGAAAGAGGATGAAGAGTGGGGTAATGTTCGGAGCTAGTGGGAATAGGAGTACCATCAATAGTTGTCATGTTGACAAAATTTTCTGCAGTTTTTTAGTCTTCACCCTTTCGAAGTAACAGAAATGTCGCCAGAATGCAATAGCCGAACAACCCAAACAATTCTAAGTAATGAGCCAATTTCTCTCTCTCTCTCCTCTTTTTTTTTTGACTATATAAAAAAATTACTAATATACCCTGAAAAGTATGAGCCTATATGTATATATATATATATATGTGTGTGTGTTTGTATAAAGTAGGATTTCAAACTGTAGGAATAAAGTATGGTTTGACCAAAGGAGTTTTAGTCTGGTTTAGTCCAAGCGATAGGTTTAATGGGATTGCAGAAGCATCGTCCCAAATCGAGAATGGAAGAAAACCAGAGCAGGCGATGAGCTTAATGGGATTTCCGAAGTATCATCCCAAATCGAGAATGGAAGAAGCAAATCGATGTCGATGGTGATGGTGGAGGTGATGGCGATGGTTCCATGGAAGAAGCAAATCTGAGTCTCGGTGGAAGAAGCAAGCAGAGTTGATGGACTTTTTTTCTTCCCTTTTTGTTTCTTTGGTCAATGGCGGAAGCAAGGTTGAAGTGAAAGCTCTGTTAGGTGCGATGGGATGTTGCAGATGAAGAAGAAGAATTTCGGTTGCAATGGTGATGGTATAATTGTAGTGACGATAGCTTCTGGAGAAATATCTCGGCAATGGAGGTAGGTCTGGTCTTCTCAGCGAGATTTTTTTCCTCTCTCTTCCCTAATCGAACTTAGGCTCTGATACCATGTTGAGAAACACGATATTGGTAGAATGACTTATAGATCAATGATCTCAAGCCCTCTACTTATAATTAAGTGGATAGTACACTATTATAGGAATAGAATTTTACATGAATACAAACTCTAATTTAACTCCTATACAAACTCTAAATTGAACTCCTAGTAGAATCCAACAGTATCATAGCCATGCTGCCAGCAATCCACCTAAATGGATGAAGTTAATTATTCTGCTGAAGAACAGTACCTTCCCAAACTCTTTGTGAATGTGATGGCCTAACTTCTGATTACTGCGAAGGAGGTAGAAGATTGGAAAAGGAGCTGGATTCTACACTAGGGTTAAGTCAGGTTAACACACAGTCACAACTATAATTGATAGTCGGCGTAGTGTCAATGTAGTCTAAAGAGTTTGTTTCTAAATCTGGTCTATGCACTGAGAAACACCCCATCCTTACAAGGTTTCATTGCTTAATAGCAATAAAAAAGTCTCCCATAGGTTTTTGATTCCTATTAGTCTTCATGCTTATTCTGAAGATATCTGGTGTCATGTAATTCCCTTGAAGTTGTCCAACATCATCTTAAGGCCATGGTTGTACGATAATGACGTAACCATTATGGGGAGGGACAATATCTGCAGATTTTCACATAAAGGAAAGAAGATTGTACCGCTACTTCTAAATTTGCCTGCAGAAATTAGGAAAAAACAGAGCCAGCACTCCGACAAACAGACATCTACTCAACCAGTCTTGATTGCTTCACCTAAAGAGTTCGAAGATGCAAGCAAAAAAAGGTAACCTTATTATGGCACTCGTGACCAAGTCAGACACACCTCATTCACAAGAACAACCCCCACCCATCAGAGTGCATCTCCAACAATATTCAAATGTAGTACCTGAAGACCTTCCTGACAGATTACCCCCACTAAGAGATATTCGGCATGCTATAGATCTTGTACCTGGAGCACAACTTCCCAACTTTCCAGCTTATCGAATGAGCCCTGTTGAACATGAAGAAGTACAGAAACAGGTAGAGGATCTTTTGAAGAAAGGGTTTTTAACTGAAAGTCTTAGCCCTTGTGCTGTTCCAGCCTTGTTGACACCTAAGAAGGATGGTTCTTGGAGGATGTGTGTGGACAGTAGAGCCATCAACAAGATCACTGTGAAGTACCGATTTCCCATCCCTAGGCTTGATGATATGTTAGACCTGCTTACTGGATCTTCCATCTTCTCCAAATTAGACCTCAAGAGTGGATACCATCAAATTAGAATTAGACCAGGGGATGAATGGAAGACTGCATTCAAAATCAAAGGAGGCTTGTTCGAATGGAAGGTCATGCCCTTTGGCTTGACAAACGCACCCAGCACCTTCATGAGGGTTCTGACACAGGTACTCAATCCATATAAAAAGTTTTTGGTAGTCTACTTTGACGATATTCTGGTATATAGTAAAACCTCAGAAGCACATCTGAAGGTGATGGAGATACTAAGGGCAGAGAAGTTATACCTCAACCTCAAAAACTGTACTTTCATGCTTCCAAAAGTGGTCTTCTTAGGCTTCATCATCTCATCATCAGGAGTAGTAGAGGCAAACCCAGAAAAAGTGAGGTGTGTTGTAGAATGGCCAGTATCCAAGACACTCAGTGAGGTAAGGAGTTTTAATGGGCTTGTACCTTTCTATTGAAGGTTTATAAAAAAACTTCAGTACAGTGATGGCCCCAGTCACTGATTGCACAAAAACTACCAAGGGGAAGTTCGAATGAACTCCTGCAGCCAGCAAAGCCTTCGAACAGATTAAGAAGAAGATGAACCAGGCACAAGTACTGCATCTACCAGACTTTGATATTCTATTCGAAGTAGCGACAGATGCATCGCATACAGGTATTGGAGGAGTACTAATGCAGCAAGGCCACTCAATTGCCTTCTATAGCGAGCAGTTGAACAATGCCAGAGCCCATTAATCCACCTACGATGTTGAGTTATATGCTGTAGTACAGGTACTCAGGCATTGGAGGTACTGCCTAGTTGGTAAAGAGTTCATCCTATGGTCAGACCATGAAGCCCTAAGGCAAATTCATTCTCAGAAAACCATCAGTCACAGGCATGCCAAGTGGGTGGGATAACTACAAGAATTTGTGTTTGCCATTAAGTATAAGGCAGGGAAAGAAAACAGAGTAGCAGATGCTCTCAGCCGGAAGGTACTAGCCATCGTTTGATGACTCTAGAAGCTAGTAACATACATCAAGTCACCAACGAATATGCTACAGACAAGAACTTTAAGGAGATATATGTAAAACTCACTCAAGGAGGGCACCATCCCTGGTATTCTATACATGATGGGTACCTGTTTTATAGGTGTTGAATTATACGCAGGAACAATGGGCTGTTTTACTGTTCACTGAACAATATGTGAACAGTATTGTGCCAGTGATGCTTATTTCTTGTCTTAGATATATTACTCTACTTTCTATTTCTAATGTAGGAATCTTGATACACAAGTTTTGGGAGTTTCTATAAAGCATAATTTATATTTTCTGTTAGTTACTAACTTCAGAACTTTTCTTTTTTAGTACTTTTTCTAATGTAGGAATCTTGATACACAAGTTTTGGGAGTTTCTATAAAGCATAATTTATATTTTCTGTTAGTTACTAACTTCAGAACTTTTCTTTTTCAGTACTTTCTATTTTGGACACATTTTAGGAGTTAAAAGACTAGGAAATTCTGTTCATAAGTTGTACTCTTTATTTCCTTTTTTAAGGGCAAGATGGCTTGTTTCTCAAGTTGTAATATAGACTATTGATATTTATAAATAAGAGGTTGCGATTTTAGGAGTTCCAAGCTAGAATCGCAGGTTTATGTGATTCCTATCAATTATTCTTCTTTCTTTTTCTCTTCTCTTCTTCTTTTTTCTTCTTCTCAGTTCTTCTTGTTATTGCACTGTTTTGGTTGATTAAAGTTTATTTTTTAACATGGTATCAGAGCATTTTTGAATCAAAACGGTGTTGTTCTCAGTATTCTCTTTTGAGTTTCTCTTTCAGTGTCCCTCTTTGGTGTGTAGCCACCTACTGCTGTACTTATTTTATCGTTCGATCAGATGATAATATAAGCTGATCTCTTATATCTTTTATTCCCTAATATACCAAAACTTGATCGATTGCTCGTAATACTACTTTTCTATACACTGCAGAATTTTTTTTTTAGGCCTACAATTACAAATTCGATTCTTCACATTGCAGATTTTTTTCTACTCCATTCGGTTTTGCATTCTACAAAATTTATTTTGTGATTCTTCTTCAAGTTCTAGCTACTGGTTTATATGGTTTGTTTCTTTGATGACTTATGAAGGACTCAAATAATACTTATCCATGCTACAAATAACCCAGGGAATCCAAACAAAGTTTGGTGTTGTTTCAGTTCAAAGTCACTTCATGTGATATATTTTTGGGCAAATTTATTTTTTGTTCTCTGAGACAAAGACTGGCTGTGTGTTTCAGATTGCAATCCTTTACGTGATGGTTCCTACATAAAGCCTTTTTGGGTCTTCTCTAAGGTGTGATATACCTAGTATTGAATCCCTGAGCAAATGTGTCCTTATATGATAAGGGTTGCGATCTACCTATCTAGCTGTGTTTGCATCATAACTACTGGTTTACAACCTACAATGCTATACGATGTTTCCTGTGAATCCTTGGGCAGCTGTTTCACTTAGGTTTCGGTTAATTAATTTATTTTAAAAGTTTTCTTCTTGATTGACATATTACCCCTGTCCTATCTTTATCTCCACCCTCTATATCCATATTTTCATGATTTGGCTGCCTGTTACATCCGATTACCCATTTTAGAATCTCGCCATTAAGAATTTTTCCTTCCAAGTCTGTCTGCGATTTATAAATGTAGTTCCTTTCATGTCCATCACTTCTTTATACAAATAGCCTCTTGAAAAATTTGAATTATTACAATGTTGCCATTATCTTAATCTACCATGGGAAGAGTTTAAAAGTTATTTCTTGGATTCCAACTTGCTAGATGAATGAAGATTATATCCATCATAAAGGTCTCATTGGAAATTGTTGCTTGGGATCTTTTAATACTGGATAATTGGTTTTCATTAATTGTTTAGGTGTAACACTACATGTGAGGGGGAAGGGGGGGGGGGGGAATGGCACTTTATTCTGTATCTACTCTAGGTGTGCTAAAGGATATTATGTGTGAAGATCTTTGTCCTCTCAAGATGGGATTCTACAACAATACTCTTACCTACCTACCATTACTAGTTTGCTTGGTTTATAGTAACCTATACTACTTTTACCTTCCTAATTGTGGTCCATAGTAACCTATAATACCTTTTACTTATCTGGTCCGCAGTAACCTATACTGTCTTTTAACTATCTACTTGATCCGCAATAACTTATATTATCTTTTACCTACCTATTTGGTCCACAATAACCAATATTGTGTTTTACCTACCAACTTGGTCCACATTATCTAATATTATGTTTTACCTACCTATGTGGTCCACAGTAACCAATAATGTCTTTTACCTACCCATACTTTATCTACTACCTCCCTTTTACCTACCCATACTTTACTAATTGCTTGCCTTCTTGCAAAGTGCTCATATAAACATTGAAGCTGCAATTTTGAAGAATTACTGTGGATATTCCTCCCTACTACTAGCATTATTTGGATAGTGCCTTTCATTGTGTTATATTTATAGATCGCCAATTGTTCCTATTATTGGTGGTTTGTTCGAAATGAAGAGTTAACGTTTTTTTTTGTTGGTGTTGATTTTCCTGGGTAAAGTTTTCTTGGTGTTTATCAACATCTACTATTGCTATATGATTCAAAATTGGTGTTACCTTTCAAGTTTATTCTTATTGTACAAGCTGAAGTTTTCTTTGTGTATACTTCAGCTTGAGGGGCAATACATGAACAGTATTATGCCAGTGATGCTTGTTTCTTTTTTAGATATGCTACTCTACTTTCTACTCTAATTAGGAATCTTGCTACACAAGTTTTGGGAGTTTCTATAAAGCATAGTTTCTATTTTCTGTTAGTTATTAATTTCAGAACATTCCTTTTTCAATACTTTCTATTTTGGACATATTTTAGGAGTTAGAAGACTAGAAAATTATGTCCATAAGTTGTAATATATATTTCCTTTTTTTAGAGGGCAAGTTGGCTTCTTCTTAAGTTGTAATCTAGACTATTGATATCTATAAATAAAAGGCTGCAATTCTAGGAGTTCTAAGCTAGAATCTGCGTTTATGTGATTCCTATCAATTCTTCTTCTTTCTTTTTCTCTTCTCTTCTTTTCAATTCTTCTTGTTATTGCATTGTTTTGGTTGATTAAAGTTTATTTTCTAACAATGGGACTGGATTCTTCTCTATGTCAACACATTATCAAAGAACTACACAGAGGTGGCCTCAGTGGACATTTTGGGGTTACTAAGACTACAACTCAAGTCAGGGATCAGTATTTTTGGCCAGGAATTTAGAAGGATGTGGAGTTAGTTGTTAACATGTGTAGGCTATGTCAGTTAACGAAGGGCAACTCACAGAACACCATGCTCTATTCGCCCCTTCCGATTCCCCATCAGCTTTGGAAGGACCTTAGTATGGATTTTGTTTTGGGGCTTCTTCTCACCTAGGCAAAATTTGATTCAATTTTCATGGTGGTTGATAGATTCCCCAAGATGGCACACTTTATTCCCTGTCGCCGAATTGATGATGCCAAGCATATAGCAAAGATTTTTCGTCAAAGAAGTTGTTCGGATCCATGGACTACCTAGCACCATCGTATTTGACAGGGATGTCAACTTTATGAGCTACTTCTGGAAGACACTATGGTTACTCACCAACACCAAGTTGTATACTCAAAAGCCTTTCACCCCCATATTGATGGTCTGACAGAAGTTGTTAATAGGTCCCTAGGAAACTTACTAAGGAGTCTAGTGTGAGATTACGAGAAGACTTGGCTATCCATACCAGACATTGCTGAATTCGCCTACAATAGTTCTGTTAACAAAACTACTGGAAGAACCCCCTTTGAGCCACTGCTTTGTGTTCAACCCCAAAGGCCTATTGATTCGACCCCACTACCAAGAAAGGCCAAAGTCAGTGTTGAAGCATATGAATTTCTTCATCATATTACTGAGGTTCATGCAAACGTGAGAAGAAAGATAATATTCAACACAAAATTATACAAGGCTAGAGCTGATCATCACAGAAGGTCTATAGTCTTCAATACAGGAGATATGGTTATGGTTAGGATACATCCGGAATGACTTCCCTCGGGTGCCAATGCTAAGCTACACTCAAAGAAGATGCGAACCTACAAAGTCCTCAAGAGGATTGGCCCCAATGCCTACCATGTAGCCAACCTTTGCTTATACACCAGACACCACATAGATGCGGGGGATAGATAACACATGCTTCGGCTGCCACAACTTGCACCACTTGACAGGGAGACTATAGAGACAAGACCCCTTGAAGTGGATCTGGATACAATGCCTTACTTGTCAAATGGAAGGGCAAACAGTGAAGTGAGAGTACCTAGATACATGCTGACGAGTGACGACTTCAAAAGAATTGACCCGGATCTATATTAAAGATATATGGCATATGCCTATTCATCGGAGATGAATGAAATTAACAAGAGTGGAGCTGATGTATCCAGCCAGCTGCAGCCCAGGTAGGGCTGAAAGAGGGGCTAACCTCCTAGAATAATTCATAAAATTAGGGGGGGGGGGGTAAATCTGTCTTTTACTGCCCCTAGGACAACTCTTTAGGGCTGGAATGGGTCCAGCTAGAGTTGTAGGGTTATTATTTTGGTTTGAAGTCCCTGTTAGGTAAGAGTTCAAGTAAATTGTTTTGCAGTAGTTTGCTTTTGAAACAAAGAGTCCTATTTTTAATTTGGATTCAAAATAGGAAAGAGTTATTTCCTTCTGCAAGAGTCTTGTTTAAATAGAGTTTGTGTCAAATTAGGAAAGAGTTAGTAGAGTCTATATATACCAATTTGGGCTGTAAGCAAAGACAGTTTTAATGAATAAATTTTCTTTGATTACTTGACTGAGAGAGTCATGGGGAATTCTAAGGGAAGCTGCAGCTGGTTTTTTGCTTTAGCCCTCTAATTTTCCTAAACTTCTCTGCTCTTTGAGGCCTGTGATTGTAAGTGAGGAGCTGTTCCGGCTATTTGTTCAAGCCTTTTTTCCTTTCTGCTCTTGGTTCTCCTCCTACAATCCAGAATTTTCTGCAAACCCTTCCCCTTTCTCTCAGTTCTGCTCTAAGTTGCTTAGGCAGAAGGCGAGGTGTTTTAAAGAGAGATCCTGAAAATTTTGTAGCCCAAACCTGTATGAAGGACACCTATGCCCTCTTGTTTCGTGGAGGGAGATAGATGGGAGTGCTGGCGTAGGCTACACTCGTGGACAGAAATTACTACATATAGACAAACAGTCAAACATGCAGCCCATATCTGGCAATTTGATGACCTCATCTTTAAGCTTGAATCAAGTGAAGTTCTTAATTGAACCTATTGACATAAACTACATTATGGCATAGTAATCCAAATCCTAAAATGTAGGAAATAACAAAACTTTCCATCAACCAATATAATAAAGTCGAAACTTGACTTGGATAAACCTTGTAGGGCTGAGATAACCTATTAAAAGATGATAGAAATCTAAGGTTTGTTTCATAGTTATTATTTTTCCTGTTGCCACTAGGAATACTGATATGAACTGGAATGGGGGCTATCCTAGGAGAGGTCCCTCAAGGGCCAAAATATTGCATAGGGTTGCTACCAGCATCCCCTGGTCCTGCCCATCCGCATGGAGTCTTTTCACCAACAGCGGCATTTTCGTCATTTTGGGTACCCTTTGTCCAACACATCTTGATCTAGTTAGAGTCCAAGTCTATCTTTATTTTGTTATTTGAGTCCTTTGTTAAATTATGAAAGATTCTTGTCTAGTTAGGAGTCCTACCCATGGTTCCTCTGTTGGCGATATATCGCCGACACGAGGCGACATTTCGATGCGCTGCTGGGGGGCGACACGACACCCCCCAGCGACACCGATAAAACCTTAAGTCGGCGATATATCGCCCTGGGTTGGCGAAAAATCGGCGATAAATCGGCGATATCGCTAAATTTGCCATATATAACAGCCTTTCATTTGTTTTTCGCCGATTTTTCGTTCGCTTTTTGCCAAGGTGACATAGGGCCTCTAAAAGCTCCGAGGGCGCTGCCCCCACACCCCCGCCGGGGCGGCCTCCCCGGACCCCCGTGTCCGTCGGCAACAATATGTGAAGCATGAGCAATACTCAACATAATTGTATAATGAATTGTAAACTTTAGTACATCTCTTTACTAATTGTGTATTTGTGTTTTCTTTGCATATTTACATTAGTTTATATGAATTTTCCAAACTTCCAGTTTTGCCCGCATATAGCTGGACATGTGCCAATTATAAACTTTAGGTTAGGTGATGTTTTAGGTCAAAATAACACTCCCAATGTGTTTATTGACCTCAAATTAGGTTACATGTCAAATTTCAGGTCAAAATGACTTAAAATACCCTTCGAAACAGGGGTTCGATTACCCTGTCAAAAGTCAGGCGACTTTTGGCTACATGTCGCCCGTGTCGCTGTTTCGCCAGGGTCCGACACAGCGACACGAGTCGACATATCGAACCTTGGTCCTACCTAGAGAAGGAATCCTTTAGTGCCTAGGCGGTTGGGGCACCACTCAAATGGTGCCTAGGTGGCAATATGGCGACCAAAACAGTTGAGCAAATTTTTTAATACAACTATTTTATGTGGCACATATAATATATCAAAAGCTGATATAGTTTTACTATAAGCTAAATACCTATTATTGTAGAATTATATGATCGAGCTTTTCTTTGACAAAAGAATTATTGTCCAAACAAAGGATTCCAGATCATTGAATATCATTTATATTACAAAATTTAAAAAACTGATCTTATACATTAAGGGGGATTGGGGATTTTTTTTTCTTTCTTTCGTATGGGGAAAAAATTTGCATGATGTGGTCTACAATATATACAATTGTTTGCTTGTTGCTTAACTTTAAACATCTGATTTTTTTAACCCAACTTTTTTTGAGTAAATGACTAATTCTAGAACCTGAATCGGAATTTAAGTTGTCCGCTTTCTTTACTACTTTTTTGACTGAGCCGATAAATTAATAAATCGCATTATTCCAAATATAGATTGTTTGAATCCAAAACAAATGACTATTATATTGGCATATGGTTTTGGGGAAGAAAATGGCCAACTACCAGTGTTGTGGATCCACCAGAGAAGAGAGGGCAGGCTCAAACCAAACCCTTCCACTCTATATTCGGGTAAAGTATCCATCAATGAACATCTATCGATGGGATAAGCAATAACCAGTTGTTGGCTCTCACACTTAGTCCATGGCTGTGGGATGTGGCACTAAAGTTTGATGTTTAAAAAAATCCAAAAAAAAAAGGAACAAAAAAAAAGAAGCAATTGTTATAGTGCCTAAACGGCAATACGGTGCACAAAGTGACAAAGTGGCAGCACGTAGGTGAAAAAGCAGCTGAAATCTTGTATGTAAAGAAAGCGGCTCAGCTGCTTAGGCAATCAAAAACATCTAGGTGTACCTAGGTGGACCTGTTGATTATAGAGCTTTAGCTGTAGTCCAGATTCTACTAGGAGACTAGTCCCACTCGTTGTGCACTTTGAAGCATCCTAGGTTGAGATAGGTGAGACCGTGAGAGTCTCTAATAGAGTGGGAGTCATAAGAAAAGTAGTAAGTCCTAGTTTATTTATTTATTTCTTATTTGACTCCTAGTAGGATTCCTTCAACGTAAGGCTATAAATATATCCCCACACTAGTAAACGAGGCAGTTTTGATTATTGGGTAAAAATTGTTTGAAGGCGAATTGGTGGAGTTGTAGGTTTCCAAGGGAGGAATCTTGTGGTAGCTTTGAGATTTCCAGTTTTCTATGATTCTACAACCTTTTCATCTTCAACAAGTAACTTTCCCCTCCCCTGCTCCTACCCTTCCCCTTCTCTCTTAACCTATTGTAACCATAACCCTCCCTCCCTCTTGCTTGTGGCGTCCTTTTTTCTCCCTTCTCCACATCCTAAATCCTAGATCACCCCCGATTCCTTCATCCAAATCTTAACCCCTTTGCCGTAATCACCCCCATCCCTTCCCTAACATTCAATTCCCATCCGCAATCTTAAGGACTTATGCAAACCCTAAATTCTGAGATTTCCCCTTTTCCCCAAAACCCTAGTTTCTAGATTTCTTCCCCCTTCCGTTGCACCTAGTCCAAAACTCCTCCTCCATCCCTGGGACACGTAATTCTTTTCCCAAAACCGTTAAAGCAATGACCCTAATTTCGACACCACCCTCTTTTTATTTTTTTGGGAATCATCTAGAATTTTTGGATTTTCTAGAGACTCAAAATTCAAGGTCAGATCTAAGCCAAGGTAACCGATAGATCTGTCCCAAAATTTTTTAGGAACCTCACCCCCAACCTTAGTGACCTGCTCTCCCTATTTCAGCCCTATCAGACCAACAAAACCCTAGTCTAAACCTTAACTCACTGTCCTTAATTCACGAAATCCTAATCCTACGATTTGTTGAATTCAAGCTTGAAACCTAAAACACAAAGGTTTGAGTTTTTTTTCAATAAACCCTAGCCGAATCTATTAGTTTCCTACAAAGCCCTAACAACCCTTATTTTTCCCTCTCCATCGCGCCTGGTCTAAAACTCCTTCCATCCCTGCAGCAATTCACCCTTTCCCCAAAACCCTGAAAACCATTACTCTAATTTGCATACTACCCTCTTTTTTTTTTTTTTTTTTCCCAGAAATTTTGAATTTTTCTACAGACCCAAAATTGAAGGTCAGTCTAAGCCAATCCATCCGGTAGATCTGTCCCAGACTTCAGGAACCTCATCCCCCCAACTCTAGGGACCTTCCTCCCTATTTCAGCCCTATAGGACCAACCAGACCCTAGTCTAAACCCTACTCCTTTGCTGCCTTAAATTCACAAGAGCCTAACCCTTGGACTTCTGGAATTCAAGTTAGACACCCAAGACAGCAAGGTTTGAGTTTGTGTGTCTATGAACACTAGCCTTTAAAACCCTGGCCAAATCTATTATCCCTTCCCTACAAGCTCTAACAACCCTAATCAGCCACTACACCATAACCACAGGGTTTGAGGAACCCTAACTTTTATCAATTGATTGATTCCTGTAAACTGGCCCTCAATTTGGGGTTACATCAAATACACTGAAGTAGTTTGTGCATAAATCCACCAAATCAGGTGTGAAGATCACATCATCAAACATTATGAACATATGAATCACAAAGTAGGAAGCAGGAACCAAAGTTGTCATGCTGTCTCCTTGGCTTTTAGCAGTGCCTAGGTGCCTTGTTTTGTGTCTCCTTAATTTTCTTCTCCCCAATCCCCTCCTTGGATGCCCTGTCACCTAGATGCCATGACAACTATGGCAGAAACAGTAGCAGTAGGAAGGCTTAATTAGCATCAATATATCAGGAGAGCTGTATCGTGCATAGGAAAGAAATATCAGCAGGTTGTAGACCTAGAAGAACCTCATGTGCAGAGAATGGACACAGCAATAGCAGCAGCAAGAAGACCAAAACTGCAACACATCAACGCTTAATATATAGGGAAGAACTGCAATAAACAATTAGAAGAAGCCCTAACTTTCTTTCTTACCTATCAAATTAGGGTTTCATCAAGGACTAGATAATAAAAATGTTGGAAAGGGGTAGAGCACCATCTATATATATAACGATACAATGGTATAAAATGTAACATTAATAACCATGATCAGTGAAGAAGTGAAATTCCCGCTTCGGAAAACTTCCTATCTGCCTCATGTAATCTAAACATGACTACTTATCATCACTAATTATGAACAACACCGTAACTTATGAGTCTTCAACTAAATGTCTATTATCATTTGGGGGTCTAATATTCATAGGCTATATGTGATAATTTTATCTTCTACAGAGAAGCACTATGGGTGCTTGTACGATGTATCATCATCAATATATAGTATATGTTCATATGCAATACATTTCCATTAAATAAAGTGTAATTTACAACTCTTTGAGATCAGTTTCATACTTTTAAAAATATTAGACAGATTAATGTGATATACTGGAAATAAATTGGATTTTGCTTTCTTATGTGATATGGACTCGATGGGTGATGTAAGTTCTCATATTTCCGGTTACCAGGTTGAGCAACTGCACAAGATCTTTAAGCTCTGTGGTTCCCCGTCCGAGGAATACTGGAGGAAGTCAAAACTACCACATGCAACCATTTTTAAGCCTCAGCATCCATACAAGCGTTGTGTTTCTGAGACATTTAAAGACATTAGTCCATCTGCTTTCGCTCTCTTGGATGTTCTACTTGCAATTGAACCCGAAGGCCGTGGATCAGCTACTTCTGCTCTTAACAGTGAGGTGATTTGTGGTTCTTTTTTTAATTGTGTGCAATGGTTTGAGAAATTTCCATGTTGATAATGTTTCTGTCAGAATTTCCTTTTGCATTAATGTAAATTGTAAACTCCCACAACATGTGTCAGCATTGGGTAATTAGGGGCACCACTCAATTTGTTAGCTATGATCTGTAAATTTACTGTAGTAGAATTGTACCAACTACCAATAACTATAATTTTAGTATACCACCACCAGTAGCAAGGTCAACTGTCAGACCCTAACCAAAGAGAATTTCACAAACATGTAAGGACAACGTCAACCAAGGTGATAAGAGGACAATGAGAACCAATGTGACAAGGCAACACTAGGTTGCCTTGGCCCAAAAAAGGGCCAGGGTGCCTAGGCGACGCCTTGACAACCATGCTCAAAAATAGGATTTCAAAACAATCTGCTATTGATCAACAGGTCTGATCCAAACAAACTTCCATAAACCAGTCCCAAAAACTCAGGTAAACAGGTTAAAAATGCACTAAACATACCCGGATAGAAGTAAGGGCATTCAACCAACCCTTAGTCGAAAACCAGAGACTTGATTCTTTTGCATTTGATGTAGAATCAGTCTCTCATCTCATATCCTAAAACCAGCTCCAAAAACCAGCACTGGATGTTGCCTGTTTTTGAAATTAAAAGTAACCGCAATCGCACGGTATCGTGTAGCTAATGGGTCGATCTCAAGGAGATATGCCACTTTAGAATTAACTTCTTAATGATAATGTGAGAGTACAATGATTAAAATTTATTAATTACTTAATTAAACTAAACGAACGGTCCTAATCCATACATCTAATGTGATCAAATTGAAACAAAAATTAAAGCAAACATAATCAATGCATAATTAATAAAGGCAGAAAAAAATGCGAATAATTAATAAATAAAAATAAAAGGGAAGTGATCCGAGTGTCAGCTCTGGATCTAAGGAAGGGGAGTATAATTATAATGACTTTGACCGTGGACCCTTGCCGTAGCTTACAGTCCACTGATCGGGGGGGAACGGATATTAGAGAAAAATAAATTGCAGAAAAGAAATAATCAAGGCAATAAAAGGAAAGGGAAACCTTAACCAAAGAGAGGCACGACTGTAGGCATCTCTGATCAAGGACCCAGGGGAAGGGAGAACAATAAATAAATGCAAAAACTAAATTGCAGAAAGTAAATAACAGAGTAATAAAAGGAAAGGGAAACCTTAACCAAAGAGAGGCACGACTGTAGGCATCTCTGTTCAAGGACCCCGGGGAAGGGAGAACAATAAATAAATGTTGAAAGAAAATCCTAAATTAAGAATATGGAGGGGTAGATAGAAGCGGGAATGGAGGGAGGAGAGAAGATTATTGAAGAAGGTTACTTACTTGTGAATTGAACAAACGATTCGAATCTCAACCAACCCTAACAACCAGATCTAGATCTAGAATGATCTAGATCTACAATTGCTAGACCCAGAGAAAAACGAATCTTAAAACTTGAAACTTGAACTTGAAATTGCATTTCATAGAAAAATTTAACCTAAACATTCAATCTAGAAATTTAAATCTCACAAATGCAAGCAAAGAAAACTAGAGAAAGCCTAAATAAACTGAAGAGAGAAGAAAGAGTGCTTCTACTAAGCTCTAAAAACGTTCTCCTTTGATGGAGTATGCTCTCCTTTTATAGAGTTTACACGGGATATGAATCTTGATAGAATTTGAATCAAACTCAGGGTTTCTATCTGACTTAGCCAATTAGGGTTTTGACGTACTAATCGGACCGATTTAGAGAGATCAGATGCACAATTCCACCATTGGATTTGGGGTTTAAGAAGTCGTGAAGTTCTCCCCCAAAAATCAGCACGATCGGACACTGGATGATCGTTCGATGAAGGGCTTGATCGAAACTGGACAGAGACATTCAAAAACGGGATTTTTGCCTCTTCCTTCTTTAAATATAATTCTTTTTCCTCTTTTTCTTTCTTTAATCAAATCACAAATAGGAAATAAGATATTGAGGTATGCAAGGACTCTTTTCTCCATTTGGACTCTCTTAATAATATCTCTGTAGATTTGATTGATAATTTATAATCTCAGCCGTAGATCAAATTTGCCTTCTTTATCTCTTAAATATTTCGGAGTTGGCCCATAATCACATCTCTAGCCCATCATGCTCCAGATCAGGCCCATTTTTGCATTTGAGAATTGAATGGACCTCTTGACGTGTAAAATTGCATGATTCATACCCAAAACTCCAAATATTTGCTTAAATCTTGAAAAGTCCTAAAATCTGCAAAAACAACATAAAACCCAAGGTAGCTCCACTCTTAAGTGTGTAAAATGCATGCTTTATGCCCTAAGATTTCACACATAAATGTGCTCATCATTGCCTCAAGTCAGAATTTGCTGTAGAAGACTCTCAAACCAGTGTCGATAACTTCACCACTCTGCTGCAAGAAGATAGGAGAAAACTTACTTTTGGCATGAGAACTTGAAGGATTCAATCACCACAGATCTGGTACCATGTGAAGTTTATTAGAGAATAGAGGGGGTGGAGAAGGAGGCTGAGAGGAAGAAGAAGAGAACTTGAGAAGATGAGATTGTGGGAGGGACTTCAAGAACAACTGCTTTTATTTATAAGAAAAGAAGGAACTTCTAATCAAACTGAGATACTACAAGAAGAGATCAGAATGGACTCTAATCAACCAAACTCCAGCTCAAGCACTAACTCTCAAGTCCCGTTTTTCCTTTCCTAAAATGCCTGTGAAGAGTTGTCATAAGTTATAGCTTTATATAATGTAAGAGATGATTGTGATCCGAACGTGAATTGTTACATTGAAAAAGCTTTCTAGACTCTCTCAAATTTATGTAAAACTAGATAAAAATTTTCTTTGACTGCAATATCTTGCATGTCATAATGCGAGTTCTGACTGCATACAACTGAATGTTATGACTTTTGGCAACGGCTGCACTGCTAAATGTACTAAGTTTTTTGGATGTACATATTAATTTGTTTTTTGATGTCCTTGTTGTAATTAATAAGACACTGGATTCTTTTTTTAAATCATATTTCCTAAATGTAAAGCTTTTGTTTTCAGTTCTTTACTGCGGAGCCTCTTCCTTGTGATCCATCAAGTTTGCCTAAATATCCACCGAGCAAGGAGTTTGATGCTAAGCTTCGAGATGAGGAAGCTCGAAAGTATGTTGTATGTCTATTGTAGTTCTATTTCATTTCAACTTTGTTTTCCTTCCTTTCTTGTTGTGACATGCTTTTAATTTGTATGGTAAAGGTTAAAAAAGTAATAAGTTGCATATTCTAATGGCCAGGGGAAGTGACAACCAGTTCGGCATAGAGTAGTAAACTTAAATTGGATGAATTGTGATTTTCTTATGCTTGCACCCGAGATCTTCACAATCTAATACTCTCTCACTATTTAGTATACCAAATTTCCGTAGTTTACTCTCTCTTTCTCAAATTTGCCTAATTTGAATGATAGTGTATTAAATTAACACATCCTTGGCACTCAGACATTACCAAAAGATGGGGTGCAAGGAGGGATGCCGTTTTGGTATATCTACAGTTGCCCGGCATCTTCTTTTATTCCAGCTAGGGAGTAATGTAGAGCTAAGATCAGGATGACTAGCCCGAAATAACCCACCAAGAAAGAAACAGAAAGAACAATATTAGTAACTTAAGATCATACACAGTTATGTAGTTGGACTGGTTAAAATTGTAGGCTTCAGCAGGCATTTAACTCTCAACATAGCAGCAATACCGGACTGATTGGCAGAATCACCAACAGCATACAGTTAGCATTGGAATGTTTGCAGATTCGCAATAGTTCGCTTCCCATTACCAATAGCAGATGCTGCCATGCTGGTTTTCAGTTAGGTTAAATTCAAACAAGAGACGAAGAACAGGAATAAGGAAATGGGAAGTAAAGGGATGAAGGGGTTTCAGCTTTCTCAGATAGGTTCCTCTAACTAGGTATTTATCTCTATATAGCGAGGTCCTCACTTTTCTTATCACTCTAGGAAGAGACCAGAGGTTAACTGTTAAGACCCCTGATCTCTATGCAACAATTCCCCTTGTGGACCTCAATTAACATCAACAATGTACACATAATTGATACAGGCATTTAATTCATTCAATAAGCCATTGGCAAGTTACAAAATCTAGGAAAACAAGCATAGATTAATAGAATAGCTGAATTATAAGAATTAACTCAAAATTGTAATTACAACCATTTAATACTCACCTGAGAACCCAGTACTTCCCCCAGCAAGACCTCCTTGCTTAATTACAGACTTCGCGTATAAGGGATAACCCTCCCTCACCTCTCTCCCTTTACATAGTTCCCAAAACCCTACTAACTAACTGCTGTAGTTTAACCAATCCTGTCTTGCCACCTGGATCACATTCTCTGTCCTTGTCATAAGCTAAAGGTAATGTTGCTGTCCACTCACCTCTTGCCACTTGTCCCTCTCAACTGAAAAGGTAATTTAGCTAGGGATGATCCCCTGTAGCAGTGGATGACTCAGTGCTGCTCTTCTTCTTCTTGCGCCTGTACACACTAGCCATTAGAAGCTTATCAATACTTCCCCCCTTGAGTTTCACATTGTCCTCAAGGTGAAAATCTGGAAACTGCTGATGTACTTCGAAAAAATCCTCCCAAGTGTTCTCACAAGTAGCTAGGTCCTTCCACTTGAGTAACACTTCCAAATTCCCTCGTGAAGAGTAACGAGTGTCCATCAATTCTTGTGGCGGCAACTGTAGCTCCGCATCCTTGTCTAAGCAAGAGGGTAGGGGTTGAGTAATGATGTCAGTCCCTACCACTTTCTTCAGCTGCAATAGATGAAAAACTAGGTACACTTTGGTGTTGGGTGGGAGGATGAGCTGCTAAGCAACAACGCCAATTTGAGCTGAAATTGGATAGGTCCATAATAGCGATGGCTGAGCTTCTCATTGGGCGTTTTGCCAACGTCTTAAACCTGTATGGTTGGAGTTTGAGGAAAACTTCTTCTCCCACCTGATATTTGACCTCCCTCTGGTGTCGATTGGCTGAACTCCTCATTCAGCTTTGGGCCCACCCTCAAGTTTGATTTTAGCTCATCCAAAACACGGTCACGTTCAGTTAAGTAGGTATCGACTTCATCTACCTTGGACTGGTCCCCCTCCAACGGAGTAAAGTGGGAGGTTCCCTCCCATATAATACTTGAAAAGGAGTTAGTTTGGTAGCTGAATGATAGGTAGTGTTGTGTCAATATTCTGCCCAGGAGAGCCACATAGTCCAATCACGCGGTTGCTGCATAGAAGCACCTGAGATATACCTCCAACCCTCTATTCACTACCTCTGTTTGCCCATCCGAGGATGATAGGCACTGTTGAATCTGAGATGAGTTCCTTGTCATAAGCTAAAGGTAATGTTGCTGTCCACTCACCTCATGCCACTTGTCCCTCCCAACTGAGAAGGTAATTCACCTGGGAATGATCCCCTGTAGCAGCGGATGACTCAGTGCTGCTCTTCTTTTTCTTGTGCCTATACACTCTAGCCATTAGAGGTTTATCATTAACGCAATGCAAAGCTTCATTAATGAATTTCATAAAATTTGTCTACTGATAACAGCCTATTACATATTTATAGAGAGCTAGTACTTGCACTCCAAGTTACATAGAATATAGAAACTACTGAAATTTTCTCAGCTAGCTAATATCCTCACCAATAACAGAGATTGAAATTTAGCTTCATGCTTGAGTACAAAATAGAAACTAATGATTAGAAAAATAAATAAACCTGAATCAGACTTCACTCTTCCCAAAAGCTATGGACCCCACAAATCCTCAAAAAGTGCTTTCAGAGTAAGACAAAAATAGGTTCCGACACTGTTTACGTCAACAGTAACGTGAACAAGGTTTTGGCTCTTCCAGAAGCATAGCTGTGCAATCAACTGTCACTATGGCCCAAGGGGTTGGTTCAGTAGTGAACCAGCCCTATTATTCTTAATTATTCTATTATAGTTCTTGCCAACTAGCTAGGAACTACATCAGGGTTTTTTTTTTTTTTTTTTTTGGGGGGGGGGGGGGGGGTTGAATGCTTCTGCATTTCTTGGTACCTGGGCAGTGAAGATTCCATGCCTAGTCATCTGGTTGGAACTGCCTTTAGCTCCTGGGAAGCTGAGCTTTTTGTAGTCCCATAGAAACCTATATGTAGGTTTATATTTTAGTTTGTGCCCGAAATTCGACA
The DNA here is from genome assembly GCF_041222555.1 of Hakea prostrata. Lineage (NCBI taxonomy): Eukaryota > Viridiplantae > Streptophyta > Magnoliopsida > Proteales > Proteaceae > Hakea > Hakea prostrata. Next base: position 27,510,014 of record NC_142606.1, read on the forward strand.
CATGCATGACTTAGATGAATGGGAATAATTGTCATTGAAGATTTAGCATATTTCTCCTCGTATTGGTTGGTATTATAGCTATAGAAGTTGAATCAACTGGGTCTGTTGGTTTTGAGATTGCTTTTGGAAATGTCATTGTAATGTGCCATTGGTGTTCAATTTAGTGCGCTATGGTCCTAGTTTTCATCTGGAACTTTCTTTGTGCTGTCGAAGCATGAGTTGCAACTGTATGCAAGTTATTCCTCAAATTTGCTGAAGCTAATGTTGTTTCTTGCTCGATTCTTTGCTTGAATATCTTTTTCCCTTTATGATGACTAAAAGGTTTTTATCAAACCACCAAAGGTAAAAGAACAAAAGTGAAGGATGTAATGTTTAAGGCACCCTTATACAGTGTATCTTTGCTGATCCTGTCTTAATTTGACTTATTAGGGATGCAGTTTAACAGTATGAACCAATTTAGGAACATTCCAGGGAAACAGATCCATGGTGACCTTTTCCCCATGAATTAAGAGAACATTCATCATATGCTGTGTATTCATGTCAGGCATGCATATGATTATATTTCAGAGGATCTATATCTTAACATCCATGTTCATGGTTTCAGATATTCATAAGTTGCTAGATTTATGAACTATAGATTGTTAAACATATATTTACACAAGGACTATTTTTCTGGAGGACCACTATGCCCAGAGAAGTTACCTAAATGGATCTGGTTGCTCCGGCCTTGACCAACTAGTCACCAGGCCATGCAGGGACCACATCTGCTAAACAAAGATAAATTCGCTAATGACTAAAGATCAAGCTCTTTTGGCTATTTTTCTGTCAGTCTTTGTCTGCTCTACCAAGTCAAAGAAATTTTCTAACGACTTAAGATTTGGCACCTCTTTTGGTGAGGTGCATATTCCCTCCCAGACCTTGTACGGTCTACTAAATCATCTTTTTATTTAGAGGAGACTCCTACATTGGGACTAATTTATTGCTTTCCCTATAAATATCACCTCAATTTGTGCTCTTCGATTTGCAGTGTTACCTGAGATCATTGTAGTATTATACTTGATAATTGATATATTGGAGTGACATGCATCTATTACCCTAGCATCTGGCTCACAATTGCGGAACTAATGTTCATTTGTGCTGTTGTTTGTGTCACCAGCTTGCCATCTAGATTTCATTCAACCTGTTGGGCTTGTTGCAACACTAATCATTGTTGTGCTCTTTGTCCCCTTGTCATCATATTCATTGACAATACAGTAATCCTTATGTAGCCTCAATAGGATTGGTGGCTAAGGCTTGAGGGCCTTGTCAAAGAACTCACTCAAAACGGGAGAAATAGGGTAGGGTTTGAAAAGTCAATTTTAGTAGTCAGTGTTATCCTAGAATCTCTCTTTAAGTGTTTCGGAAAGAAAGCATAGCCCAAGATTTGTGCAATGTGTAGGAAATGAGGTTGGTCAGGGATGTTTCAAGTTATATATATATATATATATATATATATTTGAAAAATTAGGGATTTGGAAATTGGAACTACTTAAGGGTTTTAGGAGTATTGTAGGCAACCAAGAAACACAATTCCTGTGGTCTGTGATGCAACTTAGATTGAACCTAAGTAGGGCTAATGAAGGTTCTCCTTAAAATTTGTGGCAATCTTAACTGTTTGATTAGATCTAGGTTTATATATGTTTGGTTCTTGATTGGATCAAAATCAAGAAATATTATGTAGTCATTCTGCTGATTGTATACTTGGGTGTCATCTGTAGATATGTTAGGATGTGCAAGTTCTATAAATTCAAAGTTTTGTATAATGGTGCAACAGTGAGTTTGCTCCATGGCAGCCTGGAGCTCATGGGTTTGAATTCAGAAAACAGCCTCCCTGCAAAAGCAGGGTTAGCATACGTCTGTCCCTACCTGAACCTCGCACTGGTACCTTTAATATTCTTCGCATCTTATTGGCAAGAGGAAAGATGTTGCAATTCACTACTAAAACTACTATATTTATTAATATTGAAGGAATGTATCTTAGTATTAACAAATGTATTGCAAATATTTGGAAAATCCTTCCCCAACCCCCAACCCCCATCCCCCATCCCAACTCCTTTTTCTTTTCGTCGCTCATGCACTAAACTCATTAAGGCCAAAGGAGGTTTGAAAAGAAGTGGGGTTGAGATTTTCATTTCGTCCTGTTTTTATGATAGTTTGAACTGGAATTGAGACACAACTTTTATATATTGATGACATGCATTGTCCAATTTATTGTCAGAAAAAGAGCGGCTGCAAAAGGACATGTAAATGGATCTAAGAGAAGGGGTTCAGCAGATTCCAAGGCAGTACCAGCACCAGATGCTAATGCTGAGCTGCAAGCTTCAAAGCAGGTATTTCTGGAATTCTTGGGTTCATCAGATTGTAGTTTGATTTCATTTGACATTTTCTTCTTTTATTATAATGATTGACATGACAGGGGGGAGGAAAACAGAATGGTTCATCTTATTCTAGTCAAGTGAATCACACTAATGCTTATGAATCTTCACGGAAGGATGCAGATTTTGGGGTACAGAAATCCTCTAGGAATCATCAGGCAGCTGAGTTGTCCAAGTTTTCAGGTTCGGTTGCTGCAAGAAACAGTTCTCGTTATGATTCTGAAAGAGATAGGAGCTCAAATGCCCATTGGCCAGAACAGCGGCTGAATTCCAGATACAACCAACTAGAAGAAACTGAGCCTTCCGAAAAGTCAGAGTGGAACCATCATTTGTTGGATAGGCCTACCAGTTCTCAAAGGAAAGGAGAAAGGATGCGTGACAAGGAATTTACAACTGTAAGTGCTTACTTTCATGAATCACTTCCACATATTTTTTAAGTCACCATCTACTTTCCAGCAGTCAAAGTTTGAACCACGCTAGATGAGCACATCCATAATGTATATTATCATATATAGCTTGGTTAAAAAATGGACTGCAGGTCATAGTCACTCATTAGAGCCTGAGATTAATTTAGCTCATATGCTATTGTTGATTCAAGGAGAAAATTTTCCTAATCTGTGGAAAGGGTTTGGCCACCATCCCAAGGTCGTAAAATGTTTCCCCCCATTGGTCAAATTTGATAATACCTTCCCCTTTTGTGCGATTGCTATGGTCATTGGATTTCCTTTCCTGTGGCTAATGGAAAATTTGGTCCTTGGTTTGAAGTTCAGTTTATAAATCATCATACCACTAGAGTTCTGTACTCAATCTTACCTTTTGTTTGGTAATAGGGTTATGTCCCCAAGAAAAACAGGATCCATTACTCTGGACCATTGCTGCCACCTGGGGGAAATGTTGAGGAAATGCTCAAAGAGCATGAAAGACAAATTCAACAGGCTGTCCGCAAAGCCCGTCTTCACAAGGCTAAGACAAAGAAAAACATTGGGTGATAATGGCCATCTAAAAGCACTAGTACGTTGGATGAACAGCAGGTTTTGGTTGTGAAGCAATTTTTATTGTCTTGATACTGTTAGATAAAAGCTCATCTTTTGGGTTTGATTATTAGCATCACCATCAATAACCAGAGGAACTAGTACAATTCGAAGCTTCTTTGATGCAGGGAACTTCAGGCGCTCACCAGGTTATACCTTTGTAATCTGACATATCTGTTGAATTTTAATATCTAAGAAGCTTGTCGTGGTTCATCAAGGTGGATAATCGTATAGTAAATGAAAATCACGACCTTTGATATGTGATTTGTTAAGGAGACCATCTGACTTGGTATCCATCAAACTCCAGAACGATTGTTTGCTCCAAAGTGAGGAATGGGTTTTTTGTGGCTGTCTGGTTGATTAATGTAAATATGGGTGTAAGGGTTTTGTCTTGTACAGCCCAAAGAAAAGAAAAAAAAAAGGGGGGGGGGGGGTTGGGGGGTTGGGTTCTGAATCAGCATCAGGCACCTCCATGTAAAGTAAAGCCACCATCCTAAATTGAATGAATTTGTTCAATCCAAGCATCACGTATTTAATCCTATCAGTCAATCCAGGAGAGCACATTGTCTTCTCTAGCTTAACTTTCACCCTTGAAGATGTTATATATGTTGAAACTCTATTATTTATTTATTGTGTGGGATTTTTGTGTAACTTATTTCCCTTTCTTTTGCTTTCTTTGCTTCAAGATGTCATCTTTAATACCTAATGCATTAGTTTGAGAAATGATTCTATCCGGTCTCAAAGTTGAACCCCCCCCCCTAATAGAGAGTTTCCTTTGCATAATTCTGGAAATTCTTATAGTGAGAATGAATTGAACTGCTATTTCCCAAAAACAAGATACTGTCTCCAATGCCAGTTTCGCTTGCTCTCATCCAATCTGTGAACCCGTAACTTGATAGTTTGGAAATTATAAGTTGAGTGGATAATATAATATCTTCGTAATCATCTACATCTTCATGGTTCTCAATGTTTACTTTCTCGTCTTCATCATGACACAACCTGTAATCTCTTAAAACCAGCCATAGCTCCCCCATTAATTCCTACTATTAATACCTATCAAAATTACTCCTTTGTTCTAACATGATTGCTGAACCGATTGGTGGCTCAGAAACAAAATCACAAGCAATAACAGGTCCTTGGTTGGTAACAGCATAAAAATGTCCATTGTAGAATACAACATCTTCAAAACGAACCCATTCTGGGTAATTTTTCATCGTCTATATTGATCCATCTACCAGCTCCCGGCTTCCAATATGTCAACCGTCTTTGGTTACTGACAATAACTACCACAAAATGGTCTGATGTTCTACAAGGATCTGCAGATAGAACTACCCTGTGGATGTAATGCCTATTCCTTGGAGGTTGAGGTGGGTATTGTTGCAGAGGAAACCAGAATTTAAAACAAGGAAGCTGGATACTACCACCAGACACTGAATTGACTAGCTGAACCTTTAGGGGGTTTTCGCACCAATCCACTGTCAACTCGAATAATTGTTTTCAATAAGAAAACAAAGAAGGAACTCAATGAAAGGAAATACTTATGACATGGGAAAAGTAAAGAAAGGGATAAACCCAGACATTATCAGAGGTTAGGTGGGTTGGAACGGTTATAAAAGGAGGGGAAAGAGATGAAAGCTACAAAGAGACAGTTTGTTACAGTCACCTACTCTATTGCTAATGTCAGTTCAAATTCCATTCTAGAGCTTTTGTTAAAATGAGTACCAAGAAACCACGAATTGAAACAAAAATAAAACGAAAAGAACAAAGACATTTTAACATGGTTCACACATCAATGTGGTGTATAACGGCGATGAAGAAAAACTTTCCACTATGTAGAAGAAGAAAATAATGGAGATCTCAAAAGCAGTTGCCACAATGGCATTACAAGAATTCTCACTCAAAACTTTAAGGTGAAAATCTAAAATCTCACTTTGACCTCGTAAGCAAACAAAAAATTACATATATAAATTTTCTCCTAGAATAGAAGATTACAGTAAAAGAACTATATAGAGTAGAGCATTACAATTAGAGATCTATTAGATTAGAAATTTACAATAAGTAAACTATCAAAAATGCAATATATACACAATAATATTGGATGAAAAAAGGTGTGTTTAGTTGGTCATATTTGGACAGTACAGAAAAGCAAATGCAAAGTATGTTTTTTCCATTAAAGCGGTTAAAGGCCCAACCTCCCATGGGGAGGTCCTAGGTTCGCATCCATCCAACGGCATTACTGTATATCCCATCCCTATATATAAAAGTCTCCAATCAAAAAAAAAAAAAAATGTTTTTCATGTTTGCTTCTTACTTAGGCTAAACCTAAGGGATTCAGGAAAATTATCCAGAAAATAAAGAAAATGAGAATGATTGAAGAGGAGTGTGATAGAAATTACTTACAATATACCGGCTGGTTTTCTCCAATGCCTTAACTTTATCTTCAGAACTTTCTTTTACCACAACATTTTTCTTCTTTGAAACATTTGATTACATTCTGGTTTAGTTTGGAAAAGAAAACAATTCAAGCTGCTATTGATTTATTGCCATTGAATGTGATGGTTCACAAATGACATTGATGTGGATGAATTCCGAACAACCGTTCTCACAACCAGGTTCAGGGTCGGTCGACCGGGTTCTAGTCGAATCGTTTACTAACCAAGTGAATACTAAATGCGCCAGCAATTAATATCCTGGAAGATCGGAAGAAGTATTCTGATCGAACTAAAGTACTCATGATAAATCCAAAACAAACTACAGTACCATTCAAACACTTTCTCTCAGAAGAGATTGGCAAGAAGAGTTCAAATCAAACTCCATCATTATTCACTACCATAAATACCCAACTCAGATCGTGGTAAAATAAGTATTCTTGAGTATTCACTTCAGGTTTTTGGAGATACATTAAATATCTGATTTTCTCAGTCTTTGCTTCTGTCTAATTTGCTTGTCGAAGACAATACTCGACCAACATGGTTGAACACATTTTTTGCAAGTTCATGTGTTCAATTGGTCGAGTACAATTCTGCATTAACAATTGGCATCGTTCGTGGTAAACTGATCAAAAAGCTATCATGCATACCAGATCATGAAGGATAGTCGGAGATGAATTGAGTGAAGGTGAGCAGAGATTAACAAAGAGGAGGCATCTTAAGGGAGGGAAAAGATTCCTCAACAAGTTGCCCTACCAGATCCGGCTGATCAGTTCATGACAATGAATTCAATGCATTGCAACAACAAATTTTAGACCTGAACGAGTTGATTAAGGCGAGCATCTGTCAATAGGTGGCAACAATACCGAAAACTAGTTCACAGGTTATCCCTGTCAACCTTGATTACCATGGAGATGGTCGACCCCCATGACAGAAGGAATAGGGCACTCAAAATCCTGATCATGGAACTCGACCATCTCAAAAATACGGGGAGAAAGGAAAGGAACAGGCCGGGGAACAATCCCGACCTTCATGAGAGGTAGCCTCAAAGACCCTCCTCCAAACGATCAATCTGATGATCGAGAAAGCAGCTCTTGGCCAAATGATAACCTTCTCGTTGGAGATAATAGCGAAGTTCCTACCAAGCACGTTGATTATGTAAACAAGTGGTTTGATGAATTTGATGAAAAGCTGAAGAAACTAAAAGATTTGGTCAAGGATGCGTTATATTCAGTTCTAAAGGAAGACCCTTTTGTCTGAGCAATTTCGAAAGCAGAGATGCCAAAGAATTTCAAGTGCCTGACATTCACCATGTTCGATGGAATGAGATGCCCAAGACATCACATTATGCATTATAAGTCCGTCGTGTCTTCATACAGACATAGTGAAGTAGCTATGTGCCGAATCTTCCCAACCTCATTAACTGGATCTGCATTTGAGTGGTTTCTAGGACTCTAGAATGGTTTGATAGAAAATTTCGATCATCTTGGTCAGGTTTTCTTGTCACATTTCCAAAGCAAAGTCAGCACCTAGAAAAGAGAAAACACTTTGTTTTCCATTAACAAGGTCAAACAGAATCAATCAATGGCTAGCTTTGGAGGTTCAACAACTTAACCATTCAGATTGAGAATTTTAATGAAAAGATAGCTTTTCATGCACTCTACCAAGGACTTAATCATGAGGGCCTACTCGAACGACTTCTCTTGGACATGCTCGAGACATATGCCGACTTGCTCGAGCGATGTCACAAATAGGTGGGGATATCCACAATGATAGAGTCCCAGAAGAAGGAACCAGTTCCAAAAACAAAAAAGGAAAGATTCAGCCGAGCATGCCACTCACCACACCATAACAAGGGTGGTCGAATAGATCTGACCAAGCAAATAGAAGGAACATACACTCCTTTAAATGTCAGAAGGTCCAAAATACTGATTTAGGTCAAGAGCCAAGGATTGTTAAAAAGGCCAAACAAAATAAAATCTCGACCATAGGATTGAGATAGGAGCAAATATTGCAAATTCCATAAAGATCATGGTCATTGGACTGATGTTTGAAGACAACTGAAGATGAAAATTGAGAAACTAGTCTCTGACTGGAAACTAAAGAAATATGTATGAGCAAAGCAAGGAACCTTTTAACCACATAAAGAAGGTCGACCATCAGAGACGGTTGGAGAAGCCCTAGCAAAAGCCGACCAGAAGGAGAAGATGTTAACTGAAGGAAACGTTCGCCAATATATACGATGCTCGATGGTTCAACAGAAGAATCAACTCGGCAAGCTAAAAGAAAAGCTCGATATATAGGTAATGTTGAGTTGGACAAATCAGATATGAAGATGACATCCGAACCAATTACTTTTTCTTTTAAGGATATGCAAGGAGTAAAAGCTCCTTATGATGATGCTCTAGTAATAAAGGTCATCCTCACAGGAATCGAAGTCCATAGGGTTTTGGTAGATACTAGATCTTCTGCGGACATACTATCTCTATAAGCTTTCAGGAAACTGAAACTAACTGAAGACATGCTCGTCCCTTGCGAAGCTCAGTTATGCGGATTCACAGGATCCTTGACATGCGTAGAAGGGACCATCAAATTAGAACTTCGGATTAGCGAGCACCCAAGGGATAATGTTGTCCAGTTCAACTTTATGGTTGTTCGAGATTTATCAGTGTACAATGTCATCTTGGATCGACCCACTCTTTATGCTCTAGAAGCAGTGGTTTCAACCCTACACATGAAGATGAAGTTTCCGACTAAACATGGAATCAGAGAATGCAATGCGGACTAAAAGTCCAGTCAACATAGTTATATTGATTATATGAGAAAAAGGGCAAGAACTAGTTTGACCATGCCTATTGAAATAAGGGATGACTGAGATGAAGAAGCAATGTAGAAAGCAGAACCAATTGGAAAGCTTGAAAAGATTTGTCTCAATCTTGAGCAACCAAATCAAGGCATAATGATTGGAGCCGAGCAAGAAGCGGACTTCAAAGTCAAGTTGACCCAGTTCTTAGAAGAAAATTAAGACGTCTTTACTTGTTCGAAAAACGATATGCCCAACTGACAAGCAAGTGGCCGAGCATCAATTATGTATTGATCCTTAGGCAATTTTGGTTGTCCAAAAAAGAAGAAACTTCTCCATTGAGAAGCATAAGGCAATTCGAGCAAAGGTTCAAAAATTGAGACAGTCAGGTTTTATAAGAAGAACCGACCACCCAACCTAGTTGGCAAACATAGTGATGGTAAAAAAAGCCAACGGTAAGTGGCGAATGTGTACATGTTACACTGACCTAAATAAAACATGTCCCAAGGACTATTACCCGCTGCCCAAAATTGACCTCCTCATAGATGTAACTGTTGGACATGAGATGCTGAGTCTCATGGACGCATATTCTGGATATAACCAATTTTTAATGCATCCAAATGATGAAAAACACACTGTTTTCATGATAGATAGGGACAATTATTATTATAAGGTGATGCCCTTTGGCCTGAAGAATGCAGGAGCAACATAACAGAGAGTGTTACATCCACCCAGCCGGTACCCTACCTGGCATACCCGAGTGTGTGATACACAGCCCCGAAGACCAAGTATCGAGGTAATCAGCCTCCCATATAGACAATAACATAATCAATGTGCAAAAGATAAACAAAAGATCCAAATAAGGAAAGAGTAAATCATATATAATCAGAGTACGAAAGATAATCAGAATGTCAAATCAATAAAGTAAAGTGAGGCGGAATCCCACTCAACAACCAGCGGAAAAGTAGTACTAAAAGAAAAGGAAAAGGAATGAAAACTAATCCCAATAGCAGGTACAATAAGTAACTAAATTGTTCTCAATCTTATAGACGACATCTCTATAAGTATAAATCTCAAAAATGGCGCAAGGGCGCTTCCACTCTATGGTCGGACTAAGCATCGTACGCAGCATAACCACCTGCGGAATCTTAAGTGTAATTGTCGTAACCGCAATCACCTTCCTGGAGATATGCCTCTTCTCCTTGCGCTTCTTCATACGAGCATGATACTTAGAACCTGTAGAGTAGTCTAACAAAACATTGCACAAAAGGAATGGGTTTCAAAGAAACTCAGTAAGGCAGTTAATCCATAACAACATAAATGGCATGATTTCAAAGCAAAGTAAAATGCTATATGATATGAAACACATGATGCAATATGATTCTAACTCTATGTATGCTGGTCTCTATTGGCAGACATGCTTTAAGTCATAGCACCGTACTTCTTTAGGAAGGTCTCATCACACAACGCCTTTTGGTAGTGGGTTCGGCATCCCTCGGGACATTCCATGGATGGGGGTATAGGTCACCACTCTCTCACATCACCATTGGTCTAAGTACCGGCGCATGTCAGGGTCAAAGCCTAGCCAAATGCAAGTCTCCTACTCAGTTACATCAAGTCAAATCCAGATACGTCCATTCCTCGCCCTTGGCGATCCTTTCCGGTATCCTTCACACTAAAGTCCTCATAGTCCCTGACTACGGACTCATCAACCTTATAGGTCATCCACATATGGTAAACGGGAAGCTCTCACGTCCTCTCACGGGTTGGTTACCGATCTTGAGCGCCCATGAGCCCAAGTCTAACCATATGCAACCCTACCGATAAATGGCCCACACAATGTGATTCCTGTCCTCTCACGGATTGGTTACCGGTCTTGAGCGCCCATGAATCCCCATTGCTACCACGGGTCGTTCGGTCTCAATACCCCTCTGATTAGGGTCTGACATAAGGGGACATCCTAGCCAAACACCACTAGACAACCCTAAATATGTTATCCAACAGTTTAGGAAGGTGTCCAAAGGGCATCTCCGGAAACATCCCATAATATTCCTGTAGTAGTCCAAGGACAGAAGTGTCAAAAGGACACCTCCCCTTTCCAAACCATACTTAATCATACACAAACATGAATCCATAACATCACATATATAGTAACTTCATATATGGAAAGAAATCAATAACAACATATATCTTGCGTATAATTAATAAGTAAATCATACATGAATCATAAACAAGTAATGCTACTGAAATCAAAATAGTACAACAATAATATAACATTGTAAGAATCTAATTAAAGAAATAAACTAACAAGATTCAAATATAGAAACTAAGATATGCAATCTATGTAGTTAAGGAAGTAACCATCCTTACCTTTTATAACTCGCAAAGGAATCTTAAGGAATCAAGTAAGATCTAGACAAAACTTGGGAAGAAAGTCCTAAACAAGTGTATACAACATATTAGAAAAGATTCCTAGAAGGAAAGATATCAAAACATACCACATATGGAGTTGCTGTACTCATTGGTCGATTGACTTGGTTTACTGCCTCAGTCGACCAATGAGTCGACCAACCGAGACAGTGGCCTTCAAAAATCAAAATTTTGCAAATAAAGAACCGAATTTGGTGGTTCAAAAGGGTACTAAACAAGGGGTAAACTACAATGGCAGCATCCTAGTATATAGAGAACTTCAAAACACTAATCGAATCAAGTTTTCAAGTCACAAATTAGGAAACAAAAGTTACCATAATTAGATCAATCATGGTTCTAGAAGAAAGAACTTGGTATGATCAAGGAGAAAGAACTAGAGATTGATAGGTTATAGATCTTGTAAAGAAAACATAGCGATTGACTACTAATATGATCAATAAAATAGATCTAAGAAGATCAGAATTTAAATCAAAAGATGAACGAAGACAAGATCATGATTTAGACCATGATTCCTTCAAAAGCTTGCAATAATCAATGATTAAGATCATTGCTTTAGCCATTAATCCTTAGGAAATCATGAGAGATAAGTAAAGAGATGTTTGCAACAGAACAATGCAGCATCTTCTCAACCGTCTCAACCCAAAAAGGAAAGAAAATCAAAGATGGAGAAGAAGAAGAGAGTGTAGACATACCTTTTGATGCAAGAGGAAGAAGATTACTTGAGTTCTTGCGAGGGATCAACCAAGGATGCAAGGAAGATGTCTTGCAGAGGTCTCTGGTACGTTCCAAAGAGTTTGGAGGCAGCAAATACGAAGTGGACTCGAGATTGAACTTAAATAGAGCAAGCAAGACCTAATTAGCAAAAATAGAACCCATTGGTCGATTGGATTGGTTGACTGGTCCTAGTCGACCAATGAGTCGACCAATCAGAATAGCAAGACCAAAACAGGGAAATGAAGGCTCAGATCAAATCCAAACATCAAGGGGTTTTGCACACACACCAAGTGACTTACCTAGTAGGTAGAAATGCCTTCGAACCATGACAGAGAGCACTCCAAGTCCATCAACTAATCCAATTTTCATCAGGATACAGTTTCCATAAATGGAACACTGACATCAACACTCATGGATTCAAAGCCAGTCACCAAGTCTTCCACTGGGATGGCCCATAGCTGACTTCTTGCTTTACTTCGGGTTGTCGGACCTACATACAACAGGGTTTCCAGGTCAAGGTTAGGGCTGGGTTTCACAAAGGGCACTAAACAAAATCTTAGTTGATCAAATAGGTAGAAACATGGAGGTTTATGTAGAAGATATGCTAGTGAAAAAGACTTCCAAGGTCGACCACTTAGCCGACCTAGTGGAAGTGTTCGACGTACTCCAAACATATAAGATGACACTAAACCTGGAGAAGTGTGCTTTTTGAGTATCATATGGAAAATTTCTAGGTTTCATGGTGTTTCAAAGGGGAATTGAAGCTAATCCAGAGAAGATTAAAGTAATCCTGGACATGAAACCACTAAGGAACATCAAAGAAGTACAAAGCTTAACAAGGCAAGTGGTGGCACTCAATAGATTCATTGCTCAAGCTGGAGAAAGATGTTTGCCATTCTTCAAAGCTTTGAATGGTGTATCTAGCCTGCAAATTGAAGTACGTAATGAAGAATGTCAGAAAGCTTTCGATGAACTAAAGGAGAAACTTTCTCGACCACCTTTGCTCACTCGACCAATTCCTAAGGAGGAGTTACTTTTATACTTGGCCACATCACCAAATGTAGTCAGTGTTGTACTCATTCAAGAAGAAGGTAACATCCGAACCCCTGTTTATTATATAAGTCACATACTGGTTGATGCTAAAACTTGGTATTCGGAAGTGGAAAAGCAAGCGTTTGTATTGGTGACCGCAACTTGGAAACTCCGACCATACTTCCAATTGCATTCTATCACTGTTTTGACAAACTTCCCTTTAAAAAAGATATTGCATCGAGTTGATTTAGTAGGATGACTTGTTACTTGGGTAGTTGAACTCAGCGAGCATCAAATTGATTTCCGTCCATGCCTGACCATTAAGGGTCAAGCCCTGGTGGATTATATAGTTGAAACACAATACTCCAAGATAGAGGAAGCAGAGCTTGACTCAGAATAGGACAAGCTCAAGCACCACCCTGAACAAGTCAACAGATGGATTCTATCTGTCGATGGATCTAGTAATGCACAAGGTAGTGGAGCAGGTTTTCTTCTACAAAGTCTAAGAGATTTCGAAATTAAGTATGCACTTCTTCAAGTTCAAAGCTTCTAACAATGAAGTAAAATATAAGGCATTGCTAGCCGGTCTTAGGTTAGCAACTAGGTATCCAAAACTTGGAAGTGAGAAGTGATTCACAATTGATCGTGAATCAAGTTAACGGGGTGTATGAAGCAAAGGAAAAATGGATGAGCAGATATCTAATCTTGGTCGCCCAAAGTAGACAAAACTTAATAGACTTGCTAATCAAGTACCTAGAATAGATAATAACCAGGTGGATGCACTTTCTCACTTAGCAACATAAGAATTGGATATTACAAAGACATCAATCTATTTAGAGGAACTGGTAAGTCCTAGCATCTATATGATTGATAATATGCAAATGCTAACCGAGCAGGGATGGATGTACCCAATCATACAGTATTTAGAGCATGATCAAACTTTCAGAGGATTAGAAAGAAGCCTGAGCAATTCGACAAAGGGTTGCCTGGTACACGATCAGGGATCATCAATTATACAAGAAACCAATAACTCGACCACTTCTTCGCTGCTTGGGATCACTAGAGGCTACCAAAGTTCTGAAAGAAATACATAAAGGGATATGTGGAGCAAACATCGAAGATCGAGCACTTGCAGACAAGACATTAAGGCAGGGGAATTTTTGGTCAACAATACAACAAGATGCAAAAAGTTATGTTCAAAGATGTGACAAGTGCTAGGCCCATGCTAATATACCGCATACCCCTACTGTATCACTAACCCATGGTTCTGGCTCCGATTCCTTTTGCAAGATGGCGGGTAGATTTGGTAAGGAAACTATCAAAAGCTTCAGGAGGAAGGGAGTATGGTTGTTGCGGTTAATTACTTCACAAAATGGATAGAAGTTGAGCCTCTAGCATCAATCAATACCAAGCAAATGAAAAAAATTCATCACTCATAACATCATTTACAAATATGATGTCCCAAGAATAATTGTATCCAATCACGGAAAGCAATTCGAGAATTCATTTCAAAAGATTTTGTACTGTACAAGGGATCGAACATCTTCTTCCTCAGTCGTTTACCCACAAAGCAATGGCTAGGTTGAGGTCAGCAACCGAACATTACTAGATGGACCAAAAAAGTGACTCGATCAACTAAAAGGTAGATGGGTGGATCAACTCTATGGTCATATAGAACAACCCCCAGGTCGACCACTGGAGAAATACCATTTCGTCTTGTGTGCGGAGTTGAAGCACAAGTACCAGTAGAGATACAAATTGGAACTCTTAGAGAAGAGGAATTTGAAGAAGAAGAAATATTGAAGGGTTTTTGGCCAACATCGATCTTATCGATGAATAAGAGATAAAGCACAATACCACTTAGAAGAATACCACAGGAGGATTGCAACCTATTACGATGCCAAGGTAAGATTGAAGCAATATCTCCCAAGGGATTTGGTTCTTTGTCGAACAGCCACATCGGACCTAACCAATCAAGGAAAATTAGCTCCAAACAGGGAAGGTCTATATATAGCAATCCAACAAGTCACTTCCGGAAGCATATACCGTCCATGAGATCCAGAGACTGAGCAACAAGTTCCTCGATCATGGAATTCAAGCAATCTAAGAAGCTACTATCAATAGATAATACATTTTTTTTCAAGACTATTCCGTTGTTTTATCTGTAAGGGAACTTTCCCAAATTTTGGAAATCTATTCAGCAAATATATTTCAGAGAAGTTCAATAAACATTCCTTGATTAAACAAGACCTGACACAAACAGAATAGGGAAGTTTCGAACTCCCCATGCTCAAAATACTCCTCAAAGAGTAGGCAGTCTCAAACTCCCCATACTCGGAATCTTCCTCAAATAGAGTAGGGTAGTCTCGAACTCCCCATACTCAGAGTCTTCCTCAAACAAAGTAGAGCAGTCTCAAACTCCCCGTGCTCAGAATACTCCACAACAGAGTAGGGAACTTTCAAACTCCCTGTGCTTGGAAGAGTAGGGCAGTCTTGAACGATACTTGGAATCTTCCTTAAATAGAGTAGGGAAGTCTCGAACTCCCCATACTCGGAATCTTCCTCAAACAAAGTGGGGCAATCTCGAACTCCCCATACTTGGAACCTACCTCAAATAGAGTAAGGAAGTCTCAAACTCCCCGTGCTAGGAATACTCCTCAATAGAATAGGAAATTTTCGAACTCCCTGTGCTCGGAATACTCCTAAAAAAGTAGGGCAGTCTCAAACTCCCCATACTCAGAATCTTCCTCAAATAGAGTAGGACAGTCTCGAACTCCCCATGCTCGGAATATTTCTTAAACAAAGCAGGAAAGTCTCATGTAGACGCTCCCCCTGCTCGAAATACTTCAGAAAATATAACTGGGTAGTCTCACAAAACGGTCCTCCATGGTCGAACAAGGCATAACAATCTTGTATAACAAAAACACACGGGAAGACATATTGTGCTGGAATTACGAGGAGAGTAATGATTACTAAAAGATTGAACACAAAAGGTTCAAGGATCGAACACAAAATAAGTTCAAGTGTCATCATTACAAATCAAAAGACAAAAACATATGATATAATTAAAGAGACAATACAAGCCCGAACTCAACAAATTCAAGCATTCTTTTGAGTATACTTCTTCTTTCGAGCCCTCCTTGTTGCTACCCGAGCCACTTTGTTCGTCCTCATCTGCGCCGACTTCTTTTTTCCTTTGGGGCCGGCTCCCAGTTTGAGTCTAAAAAATTATTAACTTCAAGCTGATCACCTTCTAGAAAAGAGGCTTTATTGACCGCCCAAGAAGGTGAGATATCTTCAGCTCATCATAAAGGCCAGGTTCAACAAAGTCCTTGAATTCAACAACATCTAAGGTCGGGTAATGAGTCAAGATGTCTTTATATGCATACCTTCGACCATACTTAAAGCTCGGACCAGCAACCTCGGCCATAAAGTCTCGACACTTCTGAGTTTGAACCCAACGTTGATGACAGAATGACGAATGTTTGTGAAATTAAAAGTAACCGCAAGCGCACGTATCATGTAGTTAACGGGTCGATCTCAAGGAGATATGCCACTTAGAATTTAACCTCTTAATGGTAATGCAAGAGTGCAATGATTCAAATTTGTTTATTATTTAATTAAACTAAACGAATGGTCCTAATCCATACATCCAATGCGATCAAATTGAGAAGAAAGTAAAGCAAACATAACCAACGCATAATTAATAAAGGCATAAAAAAATGCGAATAATAAATAAATAAAAATAAAAGGGAAGTGATCCGAGTGTTAGCTCTAGATCTAGGGAAGGGGAGTATAATTATAATGAATTTGACCATGGACCCTTTGCCGTAGCTTACAATCCACCAATCGGGGGAACGTATATTAGAGAAAAAGAAATTATCAAAGCAATAAAAGGAAAGGGAAACCTTAACCAAAGAGAGGCACGACTGTAGGCATCTTTGATCAAGGACCTAGGGGAAGGGAGAACAATAAATAAATGCTGAAATTAAATTCTAAATTAAGAATATGGAGGGGGTAGATAGAAGAGGGAATGGAGGGGGAAGAGAAGATTATTGAAGAATGTTACTTGTATCTTTGAACTTCAAATAATAAAAAGAATTAATTGAACAAACGATTCGAATCTCAACCAACCCTAACAACAAGATCTAGATCTAGAATGACCTAGATCTGCAATTGCTAGACCCAGAGAAAAACAAATCCTCAAACTTGAAACTTGAACTTGAACTTGAACTTGAAATTGCATTACATAAAAAAAATAGACCTAAACATTCAATCTAGAAATTAGAATCTAACAAAAGTAATCAAGGAAAACTAGAGAAAGCCTAAATAAACTAAAGAGAAAATAAAGAGTGCTTCTACTAAGCTCTAAAACACGTCCTTCCTTGATGGAGTATGCTCTCCTTTTATAGAGTTTACATGGGATATGAATCTTATAGAATTTGAATCAAACTCAGAGTTCAAATGCACAATTCCACCATTGGATTTGAGGATCAAGAAGTCGTGAAGCTCTCCTCCAAAAATCAGCTCGATCGGAAACTGGATGACCATTCGATGAAGGGTTTGATCGAAATTGGACAGAGACATTCAAAAACAGGATTTTTCCCTCGTCCTTCTTTGAATATAATTCTTTTTCCTCTTTTTCTTTCTTTGATCAAATCCCAAATAGGAAATAAGGTATTGAAGTATGCAAGGACTCTTTTCTCCATTAGGACTCTCTCAATAATATCTCTGTAGATTTGATTGATAATTTATAATCTCAGCCATAGACCAAAATTTGCTTCTTTATCTCTAAAATATTTTGGAATTTGCCCAAATCACATCTCTAGCCCATCATGCTCCAGATCAGGGCCATTTTCGCATTTGAGAATTTGAACAGAGCTCTTTATGTGTAAAATTGCATGATTCATACCCAAAACTCCAAATATTCGCTCAAGTCCTAAAAATTCATAAAATTTGCAAAAACAACATAAAACCCAAGGTAGCTCCACTCTAAATGAGTAAAATGCATGCTTTATGCCCTAAGATTTCACTCATAAATGTGCTCAATAGATTCCCCCACACTTAGACTAAGCTTGTCCTCAAGTAATAAAAGAAAAATACAATTGTAGGTAAGAAACTAATGCAACAAAATAAAATCCTAACTCACTTTTGTAGGAATTACGGTTACACTTAGCATGTGCAACAAGCCTTTAAACCACTAGGTTACCCCTAGAGGATGAGTTTTGTCTCGTGGATGTTTGCAGAGAATATGCATCCAAAATTCCAACTCAGCTGAAAAAATAACATTTCAAATTCCAACTCTAACAGTTGGTAAGTACTCATACAGGATCAATAGCTATGACAATTTTCCTCCCCATTGATTTAAGATCCCCCACACTTGAATTTTCTTACCCCATATTGATTCTTGTGACTAGGCATATATTTCAATCAAAGACTCACCTTATATATTTCAAGTACACCTCTCCTTTAAGCAAAACTACTCATAAAATAAGGGGACCAAGAACTAAGGTTTTGAAGTATTTTTGATCAAACATTTCTACCAAGGCATTGATGATACTTGCATTTATTTATTTATTTTTTCTTTCTTTTGAGTAATGAACTCTACTTTACTCACTACAGTTGGCTTGAATGACATGGTGGAGCAAACACTAGAAACCCAAGTTACTTTGTAGCTTTGCTTTGCATATGCTCACATAGACAGTGATGCGAGAGTTTTTTTCAATAATCTCATTCCTAAGAGTTTCGATCAAGTCACCTTGATTCCTGAGTCAGAGTGCCTTCTCTGGTTCCAAGGAATTCAACTTTTACTTTCTATTCTTTTTGTTTTTTTTTCATTTCTTTTTAAACTTTTGTCATGCCATACAAAAAATTGATCTCAACTCCTAGCCAAAGAAACAAGGACCCACAAAATCCATAAATGGTCCAACACTTTAAGTTAAGGGCCTCTTATTTTTCCAAGTAAATTCTCTTCTCAACATACATACAAGTTACCTTCCTCTCAACAGGGTTTTTATGTGTTCACGATGGGTATCAAAATCACTCTCATTTCACACATCATAGCAATTGAAAGGGTATGTACATCAACCAATAGTTAAAGTTAAAGTCTACAAAGAAGCTATACCCCCCCCCCCCCCACACTTAAGTAATGCAATGTCCTCAATGCATGCATGAAAATATAAACAAGGAAGACAAATGAGGGGTATACCTTTCAGTCAAGATGTGCTTATCATGGGAAGCTTTAGTCTTATCTTCAATATCAATGTATGATGGGGAAGACACTCTAAATAAGAAAAACCATGAATAGAAAAGTCATCCATTAAGATCTCAAGAAAAAATTTCACATTGTCAAAGAAAATTCTCATCATACGTTGAGGTTCTCTAGAAGGTTTAGCCTCCTTCATAAGATGAATATGATGTTGTACAATGGAAGAGCTTAGACCTTTGATATTAGTGATAGACCAACTCAATGCTTCTCTATTATCATTGAACAGTGTGATCAACTCTTTTGCTTTGTCAGAAGTTAAAGTGGAGACAACAATGACAGGAAGAGAATTCTCTTGTCCCAAGAAAGCATATTTCAAATTAGAAGGCAACTCTTTCACTTCTAGCTTGGGGGATTCAATTAATTATGTGTCTGCATTGAGAATTGGGAAAGGGTGTTTAACAGGTGAGTCACATATTAATGAAGAGAGCAGAATTAGTGACCACTGTGATGAGGAGATTGTTCAAGCATCTCCTAATGAGGGTTTGTCTGAGAAACACATAGAAGTTGAGGATGAGCCAATTACTGTAGCAGTGCCTAAGTTTGTTGAACCACTAGCTGAAACTATGAGAAAATAGAAAATTTCAAATGAGAGTCCTTATGTTCCTAAGGCCCCTTATCTCAGCCGTCTAGTTAATAAGAAGAAGACTGCAACTATGGAGAAAATTTTTGATGTCTTCAAAAAGGTAGAAGTAAATATCCCTCTTTTAGATACCATATCCCAAATACCAGCCTATGCGAAAGTGTTGAAAGATTTATGCACTCATAAAAGAATCACTAGCGTTCCCAAAAAGGCATCCTTGGCAGGTAACATCAGTTCCATAATTACTCAACCTATAGCAGCCAAGTATAAGGATCCAAGGAGCACTACCATAGCTTGTGTCATAGGTAATACACACTTTGAACATACTTTACTTGATCTTGGTGCAAGTGTGAATCTTCTGCCTTACCATATTTATAAGCAACTAGGATTGGGAGAATTGAAAGCAACTAGAACTACTCTTCAGTTGGCAGATAGGTCAGTTAAGATTCCTAAAGGGATGGTTGAAGATGTTTTAATAAAGGTGGGAGAATTTATTTTTTCAGTTGATTTCATTGTACTAGATACTAAACCTTTTTCAATCAAGGATGAAATCCCAATAATTCTAGGAAGACCATTTTTGGCTACTAGTAATGCATTAATCAATTGTCGAAATGGCCTCTTACGGTTGTCTTTTGGAAATCGAACTGTGGAGTTTAATATGTTCAGGATAGGGAAACAACCACAAATAGAGGAAGAAATCAATATGCTTGAAGAGTCTTTGGATTTTTCTAATGATTTGATTACCAACTTTGAGATTGATTTTGATCATGAATTTCATTTCAAGAATGTATGGATATGTTGGAAGATGATAGTGAAACTTTCTTTTCTGAAGTCTCAAGTTTTCACATACCTTTGTAGCCTATTAAACCCCCATCCATTTCCATCTCCATTCCCAAACCCTCATCCTTGATTGAAAAGGGTTTAGTATCTAACACAATGAAATCAACTGAAAAAATAAATTCTCCCACTTTCAGTAAAACATCTTCAACCATCCCTTTAGAAATCTTAACTGACCTATCTGCCAATTGAAGAGTAGTTTTAGTTGCTTTCAATTCTCCCAATCTTAGTTGCTTATAAATATGGTAAGGCAAAAGATTCACACTTGCACCAAGATCAAGTAAAGCATGTTCAATGTGTGTATTACCTATGACACAAGCTATGGTAGGGCTCCCTGGATCCTTATACTTGGCTGCTATAGGTTGAGTAATTATGGAACTGATGTTACCTGCCAAGAACACCTTTTTGGGAATGCTAGTTATTCTTTTATGAGTGCATAAATCTTTCAATACTTTTGCATCGGCGGGGATCTGAGATATGGCATCCAAAAGAGGGATAATCACTTTTATCTTTTTGAAGACATCAAAAATTTTCTCCATAGTTGCAATTTTCTTCTTATTAATTAGACGGTTGGGATAAGGGGCTTTAGGAACATAAGGACTCTCATTTGAAATTTTCTCTTTTCTCATAGTTTCAGCTAGTAGTTCAACAAACTTAGGTACTGCTACAGTAATTGGCTCATCCTCAACTTCTATGGGTTTCTCAGACAAACTCTCATTAGGAGATATTTGAACAATCTCCTCATCATAGTGGTCACTAATTTTGCTATTTTCATTAATATGTAACTCACCTGTTAAATAATCTTTCCCACTTCTCAGTGCAGACACAAAATTAATTGAAGCTAAAGAAGAAGGGGAGGATTCAACTTGGTTGACTTGATTTGGTAAATTTGATGGTCTTTGTTGAATCTGAATCCTAGGATTTAACTTAGGCTGGCTAGGCATTTTACCTTTTCTCGATCAGACAAAGCATTTGTAAGAGTGGAAAATTGTTTTTCCATATTATGCATAGAAGTCATGAAGGTGCTGGAAAGCACTTCCATATTATTCTCTAAGGTAGAGAGATAAGAAAACTCTGGATTATTACTTTTTTTGAAACCAAGTGATGATTGATTTTGTGCAATATAAGACATACAAGGCACAATAGGTGGATTGACAAGCCTAGCTAAATTGACACTCTGAAAATTTGGGGCTTGAGGGAACTGGAAATGTTGATTATAAGAAAATTGTGCACTTTGTTGTTGAGGGGCACCAAATTGATTTTGTGTGGAATAATTACTTAATCCATTTTGGTTTTCCCTTGAAACCATGAAAAGTTAGAATGATTCTTCCACCCAGGATTGTACGTGTTATTGTACGAGTTTGGAAACATTGCACTGACATTTTCATGCTGGCGTCCAAAATAGCTAGGACATTCCTCAATTACATGTGTAGGAGATTGACACCATGCACACATAGCAATATATTTGTTAATAAAATGTGCTTGACTTGGTGAGGTGGTGTAGCTTTTACTACCAAAGTCTTTTAACTTTTTCAAAAGATTATCTATTTGTGCTTCCTTATGAACTTGACTATCAACAAAATATCCCCTACTGGTCATTTCAGATTCTTGGGTTGACTCCCATTCTCTAGTTCTATCTGCTAGGTCTAAAAGAAATTCCCAAGCTTCGGAATCATCAGTGAACGCTGTAAATCCTGTGGGGGCACATTGATTTCAAAAGTTCCTTTGTATGATAATCGATACATTCATAAATTATTTGGCATAAATGCCATAATTCTAAACCGTGGTGAGGGCATTCTTGAAGAAGGCTTTGGAACCACTCCATTACCTTAGCAAAGGACTCATTGGGTTTTTGACGAAATTGAAGAATATATCATTTCTTATTTTATTCATCTTGGAAAAAGGAAAGAATTTCTTCAAGAATAAAATAGTGAAGTGTTCCCATGTGGTAATGCTATCCTGAGGTAAGCTATAAAGCCACTTTTTGGCTTGGTCCTTTAATACAAATGTAATAAACCGTAGTCTTATAGCATCATCAATGAGTTATGTCAGAAATAAAAAGTTTCCTAGGTTTGGCTGGTTACTATCGGAGATTTATTGAGAACTTTTCTAAGTTGGCTGCTTCTATGACTAAGCTAACTAGGAAAGAGGAGAAGTTTGTTTGGTCTGACGCATGTGAGAAGAAATTTCAAGAGTTGAAGGATAGATTGACAAGTGCCCCGGTTTTGACAATAACTGATAATTCCGGTGGGCTGACAGTCTATACCAATGCGTCTAAGATTGGTTTAGGTTGTGTTGTAATGCAACATGGGAAGGTGATAGCCTATGCTTCTAGGCAATTGAAAGAATATGAACGGAATTACCCCACTCATGATCTAGAACTTGCAGCCGTTCTTTTTGCCCTAATGATTTGGAGACATTACTTGTATGGTGAGAAGATTGCTATTTCACAGATCATAAATGTCACATCCACCTAGCCGGTACCCTACCTGGCATACCCGAGTGTGTGATCCACAGCCCTGAAGACCAAGTATCGAGTAATCAACCTCCCACATAGACAATAACATAATCATGAACAATAATAATCAACGTGCAAAAGATAAACCAAAGATCCAAATGAGGAAAGAATACACCATGTATATAATCAGAGTATGAAAGATAATTAGAGTGTCTAAATTAATAAGTGAGGCAGAATCCCACTCTACAACCAGCGGAATAGTAGTTTGTAACTCAAAAGAAAGATTACAACTGTATCTAAAATAGGAAAGAAAACTGAAGCATACTAGACTAAAGTCTATTCTACTTTATAGAGAACATCTTCATAAACGTAGACTTCATCAACTATGCTTAGACGTTCCCATTCCACATCAGGGCTAATCCTGGTAACAAGCAAAACCACTTGAGGAATCCTCAACGTAATCTTCATGGTTGCCAGCACCTTGCGTGTAGTACGCCTCTTCAGTTTGCGCTTCCTCGAATTGACTTTCATAGTCATCAGTACCTGTAGAGTAGTCTAACAAAACACTGTACAAAAGGAATGGGTTTCAACGAAACTCAGTAAGGCAGTTAATCCATAACAACATATATAGAAGAATTTCAAAGCAAAGTAAAATGCTATATGATATGAAACACATGATGCAATATGATTCTAACTCTATGTATGATGGACTCTATTGGCAGACATGCTTTAAGTCATAGCACCGTACTTCTTTAGGAAGGTCTCATCACACAACGACTTTTGGTAGTGGGTCCGACATCCCTCGGGACATTCCATGGCTGGGGGTATAGGTCACCACTCTCTCACATCACCATTGGTCTAAGTACCGGCGCATGTCAGGGTCAAAGCCTAGCCAAATGCAAGTCTCCTACTCAGTTACATCAAGTTAGATCCAGATACGTCCATTCCTCGCCCCTGGTGATCCTTTCCAGTATCCTTCACACTAGAGTCCTCATAGTCCCTGACTACGGACTCATCAACCCTATAGGTCATCCACATATGGTAAACGGGAAGCTCTCACGTCCTCTCACAGGTTGGTTACCGGTCTTAAGCGCCCGTGAGTCCAAGTCTAACCATATGCAACCCTACCAATAAATGGTCCCCACAATGTGATTCCTGTCCTCTCACGGATTGGTTACCGGTCTTGAGCGCCCATGAATCCCCATTGCTACCATGGGTCGTTCGGTCTCAATACCCCTCCGATTAGGGTCTGACATAAGGGGACATCCTAGCCAAACACTACTAGATAGTCCTAAATATGTCATCCAACAGTTTAGGAAGGTGTCCAAAAGGCATCTCCGGAAACATCACATAATATTCCCGTAGTAGTCCAAGGACAGAAGTGTCAAAAGGGCACCTCTCCTTTCCAAACCATACTTAAGCATACACAAGCATCAATCCATAACATCACATATATGGTAACTTCATATATGGAAAGAAATCAATAATAACATCCAACTTGTATACATTTGGTAAGTAAATCATACATGAGTCAATATAATATAAACAAGTAATGCTACTGATATCAAGACAGTACAACAGTAGTATAACATTGCAAGAATCTAATTAAAGAAATAAACTAACAAGATTCAAATATAGAAACTAAGATATACAATTTATGTAGTTAAGGAAGTAACCATCCTTACCTTATATAACTCGCAAAGGAATCTTAAGAATTCAAGTAAGATCTTGACAAACTTGAGAAGAAGGTCCTAAACAAGTGTATACAACATATTAGGAAAGATCCCTAAAAGGAAAGATATCAAAACAAACCAAATCTGGAGTTGCTGTACTCATTGGTCGATTGGATTGGTCTACTGTCTCAATCGACCAATCAATCGACCAACAGAGACAGTGGCCTTCAAAATCTAAGTTTTAAGAATAAAGAACTGAATTTGGTGGTTCAAAAGGGTACCAAACAAGGGGTAAACTACAATGGTAGCATCCTAGTATATAGAGGACTTCAAAACACTAATCGAATCAAGTCTTCAAGTTACAAATTAGGAAACAAAAGTTACCATAATTATATCAATCATAGTTCTTGAAGAATTCAAAGTACAAATCATAGACAAGAACAATAGGATGATGGATCATTGATTGTGATAAAGAAATCATGAAAAGCATGCATAGATCTTCAAGAAAATAGATCTAAGACTGAAGAACATGGATCTAAATAAGGAAACAAAACTTACCATAGATGTATCAGTCATGATTCTTGAAGAAAGCATGGTATGATGAAGGAGAAATAACTAGAGATTGATAGATTATGGATCATGTAAAGAAAACACAGCGATTGACTACTAATATGATCAATAAAATAGATCTGAGAAGATCAGAATTTAAATCAAGGATGAACGAAGACAAGATCATGATTTAGATTATGATTCCTTCAAAAGCTAGCAATGTTCATGATCATGATTAAGAACATTGCTTTAGCCATTAATCCTTAGGAAGATCATGAGAGATAAGTACAGAGATGTTTGCAACAGAGAATGCAACATCTCCTCTATTGTCTCAACCCAAAAAGGAAAGAAAACAAAGATGATGAAGAAGAAGAGAGTGTAGACATACCTTTTTGTGTAAGAACACGAGTTTTGACGAAGATCCGTCAAGATAAACACCAACAACGCAAGGGAGATGACTTGCAGAGGTCTTTGGTTCGTTCCAAAGAGTTTGGAGGCAGAAAATACAAAGTAGACTCGAGATTGGACTTAAATAGAGGAAGCAAGACCTAATTAGCAAAGACAGAACCCATTGGTTGATTGGATTGGTCGACTGGTCCAGTCGACCAATCGAACCAGCAAGTCCAAAACAGGGAATTGAAGGCTCAGATCAAATCCAAACATAAAGGGGTTTTGCATACACACCAAGTGACTTACCTAATAGGTAGAAATGCCTTCGAACCATGATAGAGAGCACTCCAAGTCCATCAACTAATCCGATCTTTGTTAGGATTTAGTTTCCATAAATAGAACACTGTCATCAACACTCATGGATTCAAAGCTAGTCACCAAGTCTTCCACTGGGATGGCCCATAGCTGACTTCTTGCTTTACTTCGGGTTGTCGGACCTACAAATAACAGGGTTTCCGGGTCAAGGTTAGGGCTGGGTTTCACAATAAAAGTTTGAAGTATTTCTTTACCGAAAATGAATTAAATATGAGACAAAGAAGATGGTTGGTGTCACATCCACCCAGCCGGTACCCTATCTGGCATACCCGGGATGTGATCCATAGCCCCGAAGATTCTTAGTTCAGGGACCACATCATCCACATCGACGATAACACAATTATGAACAATCAATATTTAAACTAACAATTGATAACAATAGAATTCAGAAAATGAGATACCAAGGATAATCAGAGTACGGAAGTAAATATCATATCAGATAAATTAAGAAGGCAGTGGGCGGAATCCACTCCTTCAGATAAGCGGAAGTGAGGTCAAAATTTAAATAAGTACAAGTCTCAAGTTATGAAAATAAGTCAAAGTTATTACAATTCTTCCAAGTTTAATTGTCACAAAAATAAAGGGGGGGCAGCTACATATAAGTCTCCTCCATAATAAATAAATCTTCTTCAAAAGTGAAGACCATGGAGATCCAACATGGCTGTTCCCATACTACTCCAGGGCTAACCCTAATACGCCAGAGGATCTGCTTCGGTACCGTCACCGAAGTCTTCATTGTAGCTAGCCTCCTGATAGTAGTATGAGGCATCCGGGTCCGCCTCAGGGAACGTACCATCAGAGTAATCACCTGCAGAGTAGCCTAGCAAAATATTGCAACAGAAAAGGAATGAGTTCAAAAGAACTCAGCAATGTAGTTATTCCACAACATATAAGCCACAAGATAATCATAAAATGATGCGAATGATATGAGACATATAATGCAATATGATTCTACTTTAAGTATGCTGGTCATCTATGGTAGACATGCTTTAAGTCATAGCACCATACTTATTTAGGTAGTCTCAGTCACTCATCACCGGGGGGAATTGGGTCCCGCATCCCTCTCGGACAAATCCATGGTTGGGGCTTTCGGTCACCACTCTCTCACATCACCATTTGGTCTAAGTATTGGCACATGTCAAGGTAAAGCCTAACCCAATGCAAGTCAACTACTTAATCATATCATGTCAGTTCCAGATACATCCATTCCTCCCCTCTCGGGATCCTTTCTGGTATCCTTCACACTAGAGTCACGGATATTACCCACCGGACTCATCAACCCTATTGGTCATCCAAAAATGGTAGACGGGAAGCTCTCATGTCCCTCTCACGGATCATTTCACCGTTCTTGAGTGCCCGTGAGCCCAAGTCTAGCCATTTGCAACCCTACCAATAAATGGCCCCTTTCGGGTAACCGTAATGCAATTTATGTCCTCTCACGGAGTGAATACCGGTCTTGAGCGCCCACAAATCCACACTACTACTACGGGTTGTTCGGTCTCAATGCCCTTCCGAATCGGGTCTGATATTATAGGGACATCCTAGCCATACATCTAGACAAGTCCTATGTATGTCATCCAATAACCGGAAAAACGTCGATGGACACCTTTGGAGAACATCCCATACTATTTCCTCCGATGTCCAAGGACGAAGCAACCAGTAGGGTACTCCTCAATCCCAAGTTATACTTAAGCAATCACATGCCCAAGTCCATCATATCAATTCATAAAATACAACCATCATAGTAAACATTTGATTCATGACATTGACATAATTCATCATATATTGAAATTGATAAATATGATAAGACATTGAGATAAAATTAATGTAAACATAGAGCTACTGTTGAAAGACATATGTAGCAAGTCTAATATGATAAGAATATGAAATAGAAACCATGTTCACCAGGTTAGGAATACCAAGTCAAAATTTCATGTCCTATGTAATTATACCGATAACTATCCTTACCTTGAATTGGAGAAGAGAATGGTCCAAGATCACAAGCAAGTGGCCCAAATAGTCTTAAAACCCTAAACAAGCATATATGAAAGGTTAGAGAAGAATTCAGAACAATCAGAGATCAAACAAATCAGAACTAGGCAAAAGTTGCTGACAACAACTCTGTTGGTCGATAGTATCGACCAACAAGCATCGACCAAGAAGATTTCGGACAGCAAGCTGGCTTTTTGGGTTTTGGCCCAGATTTGGTCTTCCAGGTCTCGGATCAATACAAAACTTGAGGAATAGTCTAAGCATAACATAGAGACACTAATTATCAAGAATTTAACATAATCCAATGGTCCATTTAGAAATCCCCTAATTGATTCATCAAGGTCAAGAGTTGTTAAACATGGCATTGGCTATATCTTAATGCAAAAAGGGGGAAAACATAGGAGATTAGGTAGGGAATCACTTAGAAGCAACATTGAACTCATAAGCAAGGTATAGATTAGGTTAATCATAGGCTTCATCTCAGTTTTGGTAAATAAAGGAAGTTGGTGAGCAATAAATCATGGAAATGTATAGTTAATGATCATGAGGTGAATAAATCATAGTCATGTCGGTGAAAACATCAATGTATGAGGTATAGAAGGCTCATGGCAAGGTGTTTGCAATATTGCAGCACCTTGGCCATGGTCCCAACAGTAAAATAGAGAAAAGATGAGTGAGAAAATGATTAGGAGAGAGAGTCATACCTTGAGAGTAGAACAAGAAAGTGAGAATGAGTGGTTGGCAATGATTAATGGAGAAGATGCTTCACCATTACCAAGGAGAAGTTCTTGAGAGGCTCTCCCACATTCTCAGATGTTGAAAACGTTAGAATAGGGCTCGAGTCTCGAGGAATAAATAAATAGAAAAGAATATTCCAGAGAATCTTTAAACTTGGGTTCAGCAACCTGTTGGTCGATACATTTGGTCGATAGTATCGACCAATAGTATCGACCAAAACATGTTTCTTTAGAATTTTACAGAATAGTTCAGCAACTTTAGGTGTGGACTTGGAGGGCTATACAAGGTCAAATTGCATGGGGTTTTCTCCTACAGTTCACTCAAGAGGTCTAGTTTTAGGGGGTACCTTCGGATTATGCACATGAGTTCTGTTTGATATCTCAACTGTCTCACTCTTCAACAGTGCGCAGATTCTAACTTAACACTGATAATGTGCTCAAGGAAGGAGCAGCATCATCAATGTCCATGTACTGGAGTTCCGACACCACGTCCTCAACCAGCAAGGCCCACAAGTCCCTCCTACCACCACTTCGGGTCTTCGGACCTACAAACACAACAATGACCGGGTCGGGTCAAGGTTAGGTAAAAGCTGGATTTTACAGTTGGAACTAGTCTCTGATTATGACTGTGACATTTAGTATCACCCTGGTAAAGCGAATGTTGTTGCTGATACTCTTAGCAGGAAAAGTAACAAGAAGGAGTTAGATTTGAATGCTTTAAGTAAGCCGTTGTTGTGGTCAATAACAGATTTTGGATTGGAAATTGTCTCTCAAAGTTCAAATGTTGTGCTTTCAGCCATGACCGCAAGATCCACCCTTAGGGATAGAATTATTGTCTTGCAAGATTCTCACCCGAAATTGAAAGAGAAGATAGAGAAGATTTCTTCTAATTCTGATTTGGACCCTGATTTTAGTATGTCTATGGATGGTGCTTTGTTATTTAGAGGAAAACTTCGTGTGCCTTCAGTTGATGAAGTGAAAAAGGAAATTTTGAAGGAAGCACACCAGTCGATTTTCACAGTGCATCCAGGAGGTATTAAGATGTACAAGGACTTAAGGGAACATTTTTGGTGGATTGGATTGAAAGCTAATGTAGAAGATTTTGTAGCTAAGTGCGAGACTTGTCAGCATGTTAAAGTTGTTCGACAACCCCCGACTGGACTTTTACAGCCCCTACCTTTTCCTAGTTGGAAATGGGAAAACATTACTATGGATTTCGTGACTAGCTTGCATCGGACAAGTTAAGGTAATGACATAGTATGGGTAATTGTTGATAGGTTAACCAAATCAGCCCACTTTATTCCTATAAAGATCACTCATACTATGGATAAGCTAGCTAGACTTTATGTGGACAATGTAGTTGTCTGCACGGAGTGCTTGTGAGTATTGTTTCTGATCGTGACCCTAGGTTCACCTCAAGATTTTGGAATAGTATGCAGAAAGCTTTAGGAACCCAATTGAATTTGAGTACTGCTCATCACCCATAGTTTGATGGACAATCTGAGTGAACAATTCAGATTTTGGAAGATATGACTAGATTTTGTGTTGTAGATATGGGTGGCAATTGAGATGAACATTTAGCTTTGGTTGTGTTCGCCTATAATAACAGTTATCAGTCGACAATAGGCATGGCTCCATTTAAAGTTTTGTATGGAAACACTTGTAGAACACCCTTGTATTGGACTGAAACTAGAGAAAGGAAAGTGTTAGATCGAGAAATGATTGAAGCTACAAGTGTGATGGTAGATATGACAAGAGAAAGGATTAAGTCTGCTCAATCAAGACAAAAATCCTATGCTAATAGAAGAAGGTCAGATTTGGAATTTCAAGTTGGAGAGAACATTTTCCTAAAGGTGTCGCCTATGAAAGGTATAATGAGGTTTAATGTTAAGGGAAAGCTTAGCCATCATTTCATCGGACCTTATGAGATTCTTGAAAGGATTAGATCTGTCGCATACCGTTTGGCCTTGCCTCTGTCACTTGCTGAAACTCATAATGTGTTTCATGTTTCAATGCTTCGAAAGTATGTAGAGAATCTGGAACACATCCTACAGCAAGAACCTGAAGGACTTAGTGTTGATCTCTCTTATAAAGAAGAACCGGCCAAAATCCTAGATAGAAAGGACAAACAGTTGTGGAATCATACCATTTCTTTGGTAAAGATTCAATGGAAGAATCATACCCCTGATGAAGCGTCTTGGGAAAAGGAAGAAGACATGAAGGAGAAGTTTCCTCATCTCTTTGGGAGCTCAAGTATGCTTTCAATTTCGAGGACGAAATTTCTTTTAAGGAGGGGGAATGTGAAACCAGACCCTAACCTTAACCCGGATACTCTATTGTTTGTAGGTTCGAAGACCCGAAGTAGAAGTGAAAGTCAACTATGGGTATCAGTAGAAGACATGGTGTTTGACTCCGAACCCATGGAGATTGACGATGATGCCCCATACTTGAAGACCTTGTTGGATTTGGAAAAGAGACTACACCTCAATGAAGAGAAAATTGGTTGTTGACCTTAGAGCTTGGTGGGACATGATTCAAAGGCATTTCCCCATGCTAGGTGAGTTATAGTTCATGTTGTGAAAAGCTCGTTTGATTCTGATAAGAGATAGGCCCTCAAATCCCTAATTTAGGCTTTGCTGTCGCCTGGGTCGACTGCCTAGGTTGACTAGGCCAATCGACCTAAGGAGACAGAATCTGTGCAAGATCTTCTATTTAGGTTTGTGTTGCTATATTTATATAGGACTTCTTATTTTTAGTTTCCCTTGCCTCCAAAACACTTAGAGAACGAAAGGAACTCCTCTCCAAGCCTCCAATAGTGTGGAAGAAGATCAACTCTTGCAACTTTCAAGTTTCCTCTCTTGTTCTTCCATCAAAGGTTAGTAATCACTCTAATATGGTATTGATCTACTCTTACTATGATTCATTCTCTATACTGAGATTATGAAGAAGATGTTGCATCCTTGCAAACATCTCTTCTACAATCTCCATTCATTCCTTCATGCTATGATCTTCATATTCATTCTCAACCATGATTCTTTTGATTTCTTCATGAATCTTTGATCATACTCTTATTATGATTTTTCAAGCATTATAGATGCATCTTCATAGTTGTTCATACTCTTGATTTACTGTGTTAATCTACTAGAATGAGATCTCATCATCTCTAGTCCTTCTCTTTCATTCTTAACTTGTTTTCATTGAAAACTATGTTTTCCACCAAATTAGAAAGTATGATTCTAAATTAGTAAGTACTGGTTTTATCGTTGTTTGATGTCTAACATGTGCTAGATAGTCTTAGAATACTATGTTAGACATTCCCTCCAAGTTTTGTAGCATTCCAGATCATGTAGAATAGGTTTCAGATAAAAAATTTGATTTTGGATGCATACTGTTCATTGGGTAGACCTGCCTGGTCGATTGGACCAATCTACCCGGCATGACAGAATGGGATTTCTTCGTACGTTTCGATTCGTTTGATGCTTATTCTTTTAGGACTGCTTCCTAATGATTGTATGATGCTATTCTAGGGTTTGTTTCCTAACTTTGGATCCATTCTCTTGTCCGTCCAGAATATCTTCGAATCTATTTAAGGTAAGGACAGTTGTTACCATATTAACATAGATTGCGTGAATCTTAGTTTCTAAATTGTGAATCACCTAGATTTTCTACTGATGTTGTAGTGTCTATTATGATATGAATGTTGTAAGTACAATAGGATCATATTATCCTATTTCTTTTATGTACTTGATCATGTATGAATACTTACTCATGTATGTTGCTTATTCATTTGATCTTGTCTTTATATACTCTTTCATTCGATGAGATATCAGTTGTGTGTGATATGACTGAATTGGGAATGTGATTGATTAGGTATGATTTGGGATTGGGGAATGTTCTTTTGACATTTCTGTCATTGGAAATCAGTGGGAACAGTATGGAATATTTCCGATGGTGCCCTTTGATGCTTTCCTGGATTATTGGTTGTCATACCTAGGACTTGTTTAGCAGTTTTCGGCTAGAATTCCCTGTTATATCAGACCCAATTTGGAAGGGTATTGAGACCGAGTAACCCGTGGTAGCAATGGGGGTTTATGGGCGCTCAAGATCGATAACCAATCCGTGAGAGGACATAAATTGCGTTATGGATACTCATAAGATGCCATTCATTGGTAGGGTTGCATTTAGTAGACCTGGGCTCATGGGCGTTCAAGACCGGTAGCCAACCCATGAGAGAACATGAGAGCTTCCGTCTATTATTTGTGGATGACCAATATGGTTAATGAGTCCGTAGTTTGGGACTATGCTGACTCTAGTGTGAAGGATACCATAAATGATAGCCTGGGGCGAGGAATGGATGTATCTGAATCTGAAATGATATAACCAAGTAGATGACTTGCATTTGGCTAGGCTTTACCCGGAGATGCGCCAATACTTAGACCAATGGTGATGTGAGACCTAAACCCCGGCCATGGAATGTTTAAGAGGGATGCAAGACCCAACTACCACCGACAGAGCCCAAGATACCAAGATGGTTGAGGGAGAGTGAATGACCTTCCCAAAGAAGTATGGTGCTATGACTTAAAGCATGTCTACTTTTAGAGACCAGCATACATAGAGTTAGACTCATACATGCATTGTCTGTCTCATATCATACTGCATCATGCTATGTATCTGATATCTTGTTATTTATGTTGTTATGGAATGACTTGCCTTGTTGAGTTCTCTTGAACTCACTCCTTTTGTACAAATATCTTTTGTTAGATTATCCTACAGGTATGGAAGACTATGAAGGCCAATATGAGGAAGTGCAAGCTGAAGAAGCATACTACACGCAAGATGTTGGCAGTTATGAAGATCACAGTGATGATCCCTCGAGTGATCATGTTACGTACCATGATTAGCCCTACCATGGAAAGGGAGTGTCCGAGCTTAATTTATGAAGTCTATGTTTATGAAGACGTTCTTTATAAAGTAGAATAGGCTCTAGCTTAGTTTGATTATTCCTTTCTTTCTTTCCTTTTGGAATCGGTTGTAATCTTCTTTTGACATTCGAACTACATTCCGTTGTATTCGGTGAGTGCGTTTCTGCCTCACTCTAAAATATATGTATATATATATATATATATATATATATATATATATATATATATATATATATATATATATATATGTTATTTCGTTACTTTGCTTTGATCTATAAATTAATATTATTAACCTTGATTTAGTCTTGTTCTTGATTATATTATTGTGAATGTGGGAGGTTGATTTCCTCGATACTGATCTTTGGGGCTATGGATCACACACTCGGGTATGCCAGGTAGGGTACTAGCTGGGTGGATGTGACACCAGCAATGATCCTAAGAATGGAATTCTAAATCAATCAAAAATAGGGTTTTCATGGAAAACAATCCATGGATTCAACGGAGAGGCTAGAGAGAATGAGGTTTCACTCTAGATGAATATCAGCAGTAGATCATAATTGAAAACTAGCATGAGAATAGATCTAACATGCTAGAGAAATCAAAATAAAGGAATGATCATACATTCATGAAGATATCATATGATCTCTTCTTAGAATCAACTATGTAGATCAAAGAAGCATTGGAGTAAATGGAGATTCACTCACAACTACATAGATTGTGTTTGCAAGGATGCAAAACCATCTTCATAATCACACAGATGAGGAACAATCCATAGAAGAGTAGATCAAAGAGTAGAATGAGAGATTACAATACCTGAATGAGGAACAATTGATGAAGAACTTGAGAATTTGTAATAGATCTTCCACAACACCAAAGAGAGGGCTTAAGAGAGGCTTCCCATGTTCTCTAGAGGTCTTAGAATCAAAGTGGATAAAAACCATGAAATCCCATTAAATAGAGTATCAGAACCCTAAACAGAAGATCAAAATTAGATCCTGTCAGCAGTAGGTCGATTGGCCCAATCGACCCACTCAGTCAACCCAAGCTAACATCAAGCCCAAGTCAGGGAATTAAAACACCAAACCTCAATATTTTCAAAGGGGCTTCTCCTAACTCAACAAGCAACTCACCTAGCATGGAGGAATACCTCCAAACCATATCCAACTAGGCTTTAAGTCCATCAACCAAGCTCTTCTTCATCAAGGTGTAGTTTCTTCTCCAACTCTGACAAAGTTTCCAAGTATGGGACACCATCATCAATCTCCATGGGTTTAGGGTCAAACACCATATCTTCCATTGAGATGGCCCATAGTTTCCTTCTACCTTCACTTCGGGTCTTCGGACCTACAAACAAAAGGATTTTCGAGTTAGGGTTAGGGCTGGATTTCACATATTGTGTTGTGAATGGAATAGAAATGAATGGGGATTGGATGACAGCTTAATGACTTGATTGAACTGCTTGAATTGAAATGTTGATAGTATTATTGAGATGTTGAATTATGAAATTGAAATGATGCTTATGCTTGTTAAATGTAGAGTTATCATGCTCTCATATTTAAATGATTGAATTGTATGAATTGTGTCTAGTTTTATTCAGATGAGACTAAATGATGATTGAAATGAGAAATGTACATTGAAATAGACAGAGCATGGTAATGCAATACTGAAATTGAATATAAAAAGAGTAAAAGAAAAAGAAATAAAATGTTAATGGATTCTATAAGTCCTGGTACTTAATATACTCAAATGGGAGGGCATGAAGCAAGACTGAAAAGTGGAAAGATATACTAGACTGATGATGGCCTTCTATAGAGAACACCTGACCTTGTGCCAAAAGAATGAAAAGAGAATCTCTTGATGAGAACCTCTAAGACTAAGACTGAGACTAATGCCACTTGTGTGGTTTAGACTGATGTTGCTCTCTCTACAGGTAGTGCTTAGGTCTGGTTTAATAATGAAAAAGGAAAAAGGAAAATGGAAGCGTGATGTTATATGACCTTGATGTGAGAATTCATGCATGATGAATTGCCTGACTTACTTACATGATTGTCTATATTGCTTATTGGACTGGAAAGCTCACTATTGAATATCAGGACTTTATACTGTACACATATATTTATGAGCCAGACTGTCAAACAGATTTTCTGTTTTTGTCCTTAAAAATGTTTAGTTTAGCATTTTGTTTTAGAGGTTATAAAAAGGCTGATAATGAGAGGAACTATCACGTGCCTTAGTTGAATGTCCATAATGCGGGCCCCACCAAGCCAATGAAAATTGGGGTCATGATATTAATGATGCTTTTGATATATGGATTGACATGTGACTTTATGGACTTAAATTGATATATGAATTGAGTATGTGATTTGAACCTTGTTACTACGTGAATGTAAGTTGTGATTGTGAACTAGAGAATACCTATTTGGGTGTTTTTGTCTTGGGACATCAGTAGAGGTGGAATGGGAGACAATCCTATGATGCCTCTTGGCACTTTTTATTATTACTGGATGCCATGACTAGGAAGTCTAGTGGAGTTTGGTTAGGTACCCCATCAAATCACACCTTATTGAAGTCACATCCCCCCAACCGGTACCCTAACTGAAATACCCAGAGGTGTGATCCACAACCCCGAAGATCAAGTCTTAGAAAATCATCCTCCCACATAACACAATAGTACAATCATGAGCAAGAATAAATCATTGTATTAATGTAATTGAAGTATAAAATCAAAGTAAGGA
Source organism: Hakea prostrata (assembly GCF_041222555.1). Lineage (NCBI taxonomy): Eukaryota > Viridiplantae > Streptophyta > Magnoliopsida > Proteales > Proteaceae > Hakea > Hakea prostrata. Next base: position 27,546,383 of record NC_142606.1, read on the forward strand.
TGTTAAAAGGATTTCAAAACAATATCAAAGTGTAGAAGTGGTGTCAAAATATCAAAGTAAAAGTGTGGAAGTAAACTCAAATAATCAAAGTATGGAAGAATACTCAAAACTAAAGTATTACAACTGAAATGAATAATGAAAGATCAGAATTGTTCTAAGTGCTACAAATAGTATGTTTAATTATTTAAAGGGCAATGTCTAAACTCAAAACACTCTATATCGAGTATGGGATAGACCAACTCCAGAGTCGGGCTAATCCTAGTACACCAATCGACACATGAACATTCTTGACCGTGATATTCATGATCGCCAACATTTTGTGTATCGTACAAATCACTTGTTGGGGTCTCGTATTCTTGGGTCTCAATGTCATCAATACTTGCAGCAACTTCTAAAGCAAACATTGTCCCCGAAGGGTGAGCTCAAAAGAACTTAACAAGTAGTTTACATACAAATAACAAATACAATCCATTCAAGAACATAGCATGGTGCAATATGATATGAGACAATTTGCAAGGATGCAACTAACTCTAACAGATGCTAGTCTCTAATGGTGGACACGCATTACAATGGAACACTAGCCCCCTCTGGGAAGGTCTCGTCACTCTGTTCCCTCACGGATTGGCTACCTCTATTGGGATCTTGGTAAGGGGTCAAAGCATCCCTCTTGGACTATAACCATGGCTGGGGTTTAGGTCACTGCTCTCTCACCACACCACTGGTATGAGTATTGATTCTTCTGAAGGTTATACCTAGCCTAGTGCAAGTCATCTACTGAGTCACATCAACTCAGGGTCAGAGACTTCCCCTGATGCTTCTCACAATCGGTTTGTTATCTTTTCCCCCTAGAGTCATCGTATCTTATGGCACCAACTAGCTCGGACTACGGACTCTTAACCCTATTGGTCATCCACATATAATAAATGGGAAGCTCTTATGTCATCTCATGCGTTGTCTACTAGTCTTGAGCTCCCATAGCTATGATGCAACCATACAAATGAATGGCCCCCACAATGTGATTGTGTCCTCTCATGGGTTGGCTACTAGTCTTGAGGGCCCACAATCCCCATTGTTGCCATGGGTCACTCTGCCTGAATACCCACATTGATAGGGTGTGATATGATGGAGTTTCTAACCAAACACTTCTAGACATCCTAGGTATGCATCCAGTGATCATGAAAAGCACCAATGGGTATCATAGGATTGTGTCCCATACCACCTCCATTGATGTCCCAAGGCAGAAACACCCAAATGTCATTCCCCAATTCCCAATCACAATCTAAGCATTCACATTATAATATGATTCCAATTACATCATCAGAGCCATGAAGGCGTGGTGTATGATTAGAACAACTCTAGTGTAACCCAAGCTTTCTCCGTGTAAGTCCGGTTACCCTCACCAATGCTTCGGTTACCCTTCTCCTTGTAACCTTATCTTTTCATCAATGCATTATCATTATCATCAAAGCATGAAAGGGATGGCTCTGTCGACCTTTCTTTTATTTTTCTTGCATCATTTGCATATGGTTGAATTATCACCTAAATTTCTGTATTTCAATTATGTTACGCATTTAATTTCATTAATGCTTTAAATTCTTTATTTTTCTTGTAACATTTTCTTATGGTCGGTTATACCACCTAAGATTTTTCTTTAAATTCTATTATGCATTTCCTTTTTATCACTTTTTTAAATTCTTTACTTTTTGTCCTTTAATTTTCTTTATGCATATTTTTATTTCTGCAAAATATTGTTCATACTTTGTTTCTTTCTTTTTAGTTTTGGTATATTGATGGCTGGATTACCGCCTGTTAACTTACTATTTTGTTTATATGCTTTTGAAATCTATACTTTTATTTTCTTTCTTTTAATTTTCTTCCTAATAGTTTGGCTAGGGTATCCGAGAAGAAAAAAAGACCGTCATGGTATGATTCCTAGAGGTGAGGCAGAAGGTGTGTAAGTCCTCTTTTGTGCTAGGTCTTAGTGACGGGTGAAGACTTCTCTAAGTGGACCCCTTTCTTTTAGGAGGGAGAGAAAGAGAGTTTGAAAAAATGAGTGTGTATTCCCGAAGCATGTCTTCATCAACCGTGAGCTAGCAGGAGGCCAATTTGGCTACTAATATCCTAAACCAAGAAGAATTGAACAATGACTTTGACCAATCTTTGGCAGAATGGAGTATGCCCAAAGTACCCAAAAACGAAATTTACCAACAATCAATCTTCGGTTTTAGGGAAACTATTAAGACCGTTGAACAAACAATTCGTGTTTCTTCTGAATTGGAAGAAATTCCTCTTCTTCAAAAGCAAACAATTCTCAACTTTAAACAACAATACAATTACATCCATTTTGGGTGTGTCCAAATAGAAATTAAACCTCTCCACCGAGAAGGATTAAACACTTCCCTCATTTTGGCCCTTAGAGACTAAAGGTTTACCCAATTTCAGGATTCCCTGTTAGAAGCGGTCGAGACAAGTCTTTGTCGTGGACCAATCTTCTTTAACCATTTTCCAAACTTAACCATATCCCTTGATGATAGAAACATTTTGGACTCTTTGGTCGTCAAACTCCAAACCAGTGGTTATAACATGAAGCCCGGATCCATACCAATTTTCTTAGTTTACAGAATTCAATACAAAGTTATGAAATTTGTAGCCCCTAAGGCCCTTAAAAAAATCCACCAGAGGATGAACGGAGTTCTTTGAAGGCTTTGATTGCCAATCAAGAACAATTCAACCCAAGTACGTTTGTTGGGAAGAGGTCAATTTTCCCACACAATGGACCTTTCAAGCTGTGCAGCCTTAGGTCAGACCTGCCTCTACTATTGCATCAATAACCCAGGACCAATCTGAACTGGTAACAATGTCTTTTGATCGGATGAACCTCTTCGATAGACTACGAGGTGAATCCTCACAGTCTATTAAATACCATCAACCATCAACCATCAAGAGCTTCTTTCTCAAGCATTGCCTCTAACTCTAGTAGTCTATTATCAAAACCAACTATCAGGCTTAGCAAGTTAGTTACCCATAATCAAATTGCCCATGGTGTTTATGCCAAGGAAGACCAATATGAACAATCTGAGGAAAGCCAAGTTGACCCTGAGTCACCGACTCCTTCGGCTATGGAAGTTCCCCCCAGGAATTCATCATTAATGATGATTATGTCCGATTGACCTTTCTCGATCGATAAAGAGTTGCTCCGGCAAGATTTTAGCAGCAATGCCCTTAGGAAAGATTGGTTTAACGATAAATTTAATCTTCTTGAAAAAATTCAGATTCGTGATGCTTGGTATCATGATATGAAACAGTACAAAATTAACAAGAGATTCTTTGTTTGGTTCGCCTCTTATGTTGAGGAACATCAGATAGATTATCCATGGACCAATGGAACAATAAATCAAACAATTAACCCATTCAAAAAATGGCTCGTCAAAAGAACCAAAGAAACAATAACCTTTGTCCATCCTCCAATGGACCAAATCAAATTAAACATTGAAGGTAAAGATGTTTTAGCTACCCCTTTTAAAAACAAAGAAGGTCTTAAAGGTGGGAGTCTTAAAACTGTTGAACAATTAAACTTTGCCAACTCAAATCTTTAAACAATAGGTGAACAATTAACTAGAGTTGAAAACCTTGTCCAACAAATACCAAAAGAAACTCCCAAGTCCATTTCTGAACCAAAACAATCCTTAAACACTCCTAGTTTAAGCCCTATCAAATTCTAAAACCAATGCAAAACAATTAAGCAAATTTGAAATGCTTAATGAACTTGAATCCCATTTAAGCAACCTCATCATTCTTGATACTCCTGCAAAATCTACAGAAGTATCTGCTTCCAATACCATTCACCGAATCGAAACAATTCAAGATGGGTTTGATTCTGGATTTGACTCAGGCGAGTCCATCACTGAGTTAGTTCATGAAATCAACATCAACAACAACAACAACAACACCCATCAATTAGCTCATTACTACCACCGACCCACTTTCCTTGACCTCCTTATTGAGCAACAAGGTAGGACCTAGGCCCAATACCAATCTGGAATCATTTATGAATGGAACATTGATGGTTTAACTGATTATCAAATCAACAATAAAATCCAGGAAATGACCATGAATTTCCAATGCTTATCGACCCCATGAAACCAATGACCAGTCAGTAGCCATGCTTTTCGTAGCAGGTTTTATTGGACAATTGAAGGGTTGGTGGGACTACATCCTCACCCCAGCCCATCACTTTGGGATCCTAAACGCTACCTAAACCAATGCAAACACTGGTGAACCAATACTTGAACATAATCAACCTATACCTGATGCTGTAAATACTTTGATTTACACCATCACCATTCATTTATTGGAGATCCGTCTCGTTTAAAAGATAGATCTTCTGAACAATTATCAAATCTGAAATGCAAGGGTCTTCAACAATTCAAATGGTACAAAGACACTTTCATCTCCAAAGTCTTAACCAGAGATGATGCAAATTCATCTTTCTGGAAAGAAAAATTCATCACGGGATTACCAACAATGTTTTATAAGAAATTGAAACAACGTCTGAGAAAAGACCATAACAATGAAACCCCTTACAATAGCCTTACTTACTGGAATATCATTAGTCTTATAAATGAGGAAGCACTTGCCTTGTGTACAGACATGAGATTACGTAAGCAAATACATAAAGAATCCAAGGCTTATAACAAGGAGTTAGGTGGATTTTGTGAACAGTTTGGGTTTGCCCCAATAAAATCCACTAAAAGCCACAAATTTTGTAGGCATAGAGACAAGTATAATGAAAAATACAAGTCTTCTAAACCCTACTACAAATCTCATAAATAGAATTCCAACAACAAATACCGTAAAAATACTCCATCAACAAAAAATAAAGAACATTCCAAACCAAATGAACAAAGAAGAATTTTTACTGGAAAATGTTTCAAATGCAACAAAGTCGATCACTTGGCCAAATACTGCCGTATGGCACAAAAGATCAATTTGATAATTGATGATGAAAAAATTCGGAGTTCAATTCTCCATTTGTTCACCAAACCAGATAGTTCATCTGATTCCGAACACAAAATCAATAACATCAACACTGATTTGAGTAGTCTTTTAGACGACTCTGAAGCCATACTCTTCATATGTCCCTACGATGGTTCAGGAATATGTGAGTGCTCCACAAATATCATCAATATGATTAGGAATGAAACTATTCCAACTTTCTTTCTTGATTTTGTTGATCAAATACATGATCCCGATTTAAAGAAACAATATCTTGAACAGGTTAAAGAATCTTTGATTCCTAAACCTATTCCCACACAACATTCCAATTACAACCTAAACAACATTTACAATCGGTTTAAACCGTCTCCATCAACACCTTCTCTCCCAAGCAATGACTCCAAAATTCAAGCTCTTGAGACATTGACCCAAAGTCTCAAAAGAGAAGTTACCCAAAATAAACAGGAGTTAAGCCTTCTCCAAGGACAACTCTCCAACATTTCCACACAAACAAATATTAACAATACTGAACAAATCCCTAAACAATTTGTTCCTAACAATACTGAACAATCACTTGACCATTTTGTCCCTAACCAGGACTTCAACCAATTAATCAATAGCATCCATTTCCAGCAATGGCATGTTCGAGTCATCAGTGATTCCTTCACCCTGTCTACCATTGCCTTGGTCGACACTGGTGTAGCTTCTAATTGCATCAAGGAGGGACTAGTCCCTACTCAATTCTATGATAAAACTACCTATAGGCTTTCTGGTGCCAATGGGCAGAGTCTCGGTGTCAATTACAAATTATTAAATGTTTGCATTTACGACAATCAGATACGTCTTAAACAGGTTTTTATCCTTGTTACAGATATCATTACCAATGTCATCTTAGGGCAACCATTTCTTGAAATGATTAAGCCATTTATGATAACTGATACTGGAATAACCACCAACATTCAAGGAAAAGAGATATTTTTTGAATTCTTGGAAAAATCCAAAATTTCTCAATTAAATCAATTAAAAAACATTGCTTTTTCAACAATTAACCAAATTCAAAATCATTTTCCACCTTTACAAGTTTCCATACTTGCATCATTTGTTTACGACAAATTTTCAAACAACTCATCATTGCATCATCATTGCATTCCTAACCTATTTATACCTCCATTTTCCAGGAATCTGCATACTCCCAACATGGCTACCCCTCAAACAACCTCTTCCAATACTGCTGTCAATCAAAAGACCTCTTATGGCAACAAGTCTGTTCAAGCCTCCTCTTCTGCAGCCAAGAACCACACCTAGGCCATCGTTGCCTCAAACAAACCCTACTCAAACATTGTTGTTGGTGCCAACTCATAACCCACATGTACTCCCTCTCTTGTCCCTGAAACAACTCAAACAAAGATGACTACCCGGTCTCAAACCAACACCACAACCACCTCTGGGAAAAGTCAGTATATTACTCGACCTTTCATGCCAACGCTCTTCACCATTGAACTCTCTTGGGCCCAGAACAATGATCTCTTAACCATTGCCCAAAGGCTCTTTCGGCAAGGCTGGGACTTTTATTCCACCAACCAAGGAAAATCCCAAGAATATTATGAATACATCCTAGTTGACACTGAGTCTATCATCTTGATAGGTCATTTAATTGCATTAATATTATATCAAGTCCTTTATATTTTAATGAGACTAATTGGTTGTTTTATTTAGATATGGACATATTATAGCATTCGGATATCAAATCCATAAAAAGAATGGTTAGAACCATATTGGCACATTTTTTAATCAAATCAAAGAATCACACCCAAATTAAGATGGAAGATTTGATTATGTCCAAAGCTAGAGGTTTGATCTTGCCCAAATCAGAAGGATTTTCGTAAAAAGTCTTAATTCAGCAAGCAAATATTTCGTTCTCTCTTGCGATCAGACATCTAAGGAAGAAGCTGAATTGGAAAGTGACTAAATTGGAAACCATTGCATTGGCAAAGATGAAGAAAGGAAACAACTGAATTGGGAAGAATTGCATTGCCAACGCGAACGATGGAAATAACAGATTTGGAAAGAATGCAGAATTGGCAGGAATCCTCTATAATAAGAAGGAACACATTTTCAGAGATTGAAGAACACACAAGCTATAACAAGAGGAAGCCACAAGTTCGAGGAAGAACGGCATAATGTTTTCTATTTTCTTTTCCATGTCTAGCTAATTCTAGCTTTCGATCAAGATTAATGGAAGTTTGATTTTCACCAATTGTGAGACTTTGGATTATCAGTTTTCTTTAATTCTCAGGTATTTATGCGTTTTCTATATTTATTATGTTATTGTATTAATCCTTAGACAAGAGGCATGTTGTTTTATGATTAATACAATACTCAGTCAATTCTTATATAAGTGACAAATAGCATTCTCTAATGGGTAATCAATGCCCTAGAGAGTTAGCTATGAGAATGTATATCCTAGTTTAAATAAACAAGGCTTTTCTGGGTTTATTGACTAGGGATTGGGTCTTTCAATTTTTAATGCGATTAATAGACATAACTCAAAGGACAGATCCGAAGGTTATGTTTATTAATTAGGGAATAACTCAAAGGACAGATCCGAAGGTTATCAATAAAGTAGGGAAAGATTGGTTGTTAGAGTACTGATCCTCAATGACCATAACCAATCTATCCGAAATTAAAGTTTTTATTTTTTAAGTCAATGATCAATTGAGAGAATCAATTCTGAAGTTGAATCTTGATCGAAAGTTTTTATTATTTTTCTTGTTAACTACTGCATTCGTTTATTTTTATTTAATTTGTTGATTCAAAACTCCCCAATTTTTATCAAAGAATAAATCTTCACCAATCTCTGTGGATTCGACCCTACTCACTACTAATACAAATTCAGTTGAGATAAGGATTATCTTTGGTGGATTCGACACCCATCACATCTGGAAGCAAACAATACAGAAATGACCCTACTCTGGTGACTCACACCACTGTTATCATTCTAAAGGTTATCACACCTGAAGAATGGGGTGCAACACCACTTTGGTGTCGGACTTTCTCCAACTCCGAATACCAACCCAACCAATATCATTATTTTGATTATATTGATGCATGATACCATGCATTCTTCTTTCAAAATAAAACAAATTGCCATTATTGGTTCCTTTGCTTTGCACACAAATTCCCTGTCAACACAACATTTTCATACTGGTTCAACCAATGGTGGGAAACTATGGGACCCCTTGAAGCAATCCTGCCAAGTTCTGTGGTAGAAGCCTTCACTATTTTTAGCCAACATACAACGTCTTGCCCAACAACACCGGACTTGCTCAAGTTCATTGTCCATTGCAAACTTGCATGGATAATGTATTGGGACTATTTGATTGCTGAACAATCTATTGCAGCCACCAAAACACACCTGATAATGAATGGACAATATCGTGTCTAGCACGGTCTTATCATATCAAATGGTGGGACAGTTGCGATATATCCAAGTGTAGCATTCCGGCCCTCATCAAGTCCCTCACAGACCTTGAACCAATACCAACAATATCTCAGGCCTCATCTACCAGCAGTAGAAAAGCCAAGCTCTTGGCCAAATAGGCTTTGCTCGAAGCCCAAATTGCGGCTCTTGAAGAAGAGGAAGAAGAAGAAGAGTATGACCAATCCATCAGTGATTCTCTGATACACCATTGCCACATTGGACAACATGCTCAGGATCCACTAGATGAAGAAGAAGATGATGAAGATGATCTTCTCGCCGAGTCTGTGGCTTCCTCCCCCTTTGTTCGTGTTACTAGCAAACGCGGACGTCCTAAGAATACTACCAATGTCACCGGCAAAGGCAAAAGGCCTTCTGCCAATTAGCCAATCCTTCTAGTTCCTAGGATGCGAAGTTGGGAAACCGTTAGCCATAACGACATCAAAGAATGGTCCGTAAGCCGTGATGGTAATATCGGCATCCTAAAAGGGTAAAATATGGGGTACCGTTACTATTCCGGCCCTGAATAGTCCGATTTGTTTTGTCAGTAAAAGGGCAACCGGTTCATCATTCTGGTTTAAGAATGGTCCAACCAATATTCGGCTTGGTCAAATACGATAAAACAAGCTAGACAAAACTCGGTTCAGCCAAATTGGGTTAATCATTTTGGACCAGACCAATAGGGAAAACAGTGTCTGTGACACATGGAATGCCCTGGAATGGTTCATCATCTATCATTTCTGCATCCAACGGTGCAAAGTAAAGATCTGCATCCAATGGTGCAAAGCAAACTTTTCAAATCAAAGCAACATCAAAGATCAAGATTCAAGCTTCCAATCTGACGGACAAGATTAAAATGAATCTTATCCTTATCTTTAAGGATTGCTAGGAAATCTCAGGGAAATGATCTTGACCATCAATCAGGATTACATCGAATCCAACAGACCTTCTTCATCAACAAGGATTCTCCTTCTTCTATAAATTGAGAGTGCTTTCAAGAGAAAGGGAGTTGGATTTTTTGCAAGAATAGAGAGTTTAGAGGAGTGCTTCTCTGGGAATAGGTTGGTTTCATCTCTTCCCTTCTTTGTATCATCTTGTAACAATGCTTTTTAAACATCTCCGATGATTTGTAACAGCGTCTTTCACCACGAAAGATCCTATTCCAATTACATCATCATATCATAATTCATTATCAATCCAAACATTCACTTATCTAACAAATATGCATAACATCATTACTAATTATATTTTGAAATTACAGAGGCACAGTAATCATGTCTAAATCATATAACAGTAATATAGAACATTTATTCAAGTTCAATTACAAATAAGAACGTAAGTACGGTAAAAAATTAATAGAGAAAAAACTTCAGAGTGGAATTAAGAAATAGAATGGTGCAGGTTTGATATTTTTGAGGGAGGGTGTTATGTGATCTAAGTCTTTAGAAGAGCGTTAGCATGCAATTTGGGGGAAAAGGTGATGTTGTGGCTATCTTTCCGAGAAAAGTATTATGTTATTAAGGAAAGAAAATGAGAAAGACTGTTGTTTATGGTTTGTGGTCCGTGAACTGCCGTGTATATAGGCAAAAGAAAGCCCCAACATCAGCTTCCTCCCCAAATTATATGCGAAAACCTATCCCAAGACTAACATCATGGTAATAGCCTCTAAAATATCAACGAGTCGTCACCCCGTGATTTTGAATTTCTACTAAAAGCCCAAGGAAGAATTTGTGAATCTTGTTTGTGTATATAATTGGACAATTTTTTATTTTATTTTCAGAGAATGTTTTTTATGTTCTTCCTTTATCAAATGGACGAAATTTTTGCAGTACAACAAGAAGGATTTCATGGGAAATATCTATTTCATTTGTAGGACCAGCCCATGACCTTTCAAAATAAATGAATTGGTTCCTAGTTCGTTCCCAGGGCATGAAACTGCAAGTTGATAATGTAGAAGAGCCTCAACCATGTTTGATTAATAAACAGTCATTTGAAGAAAGAATTGGTTACATGCATGCATGATATGTGCACTGAATCAATTAATTGAGAAAATGATATCTGCAGGTTGTAAAGAATCTTTTGGCTTATCACTGAAACAATTAATTGTAAAAAAATGATATCTGCTAGTTGTAAAGAATCATTTTGGTTTATTTCCATTTGCCATGGCTTAACATTCTCTTCTTGTGTGATGATGCCATGAGTCATGTATTAATTTGTTGATGATATAATTCGGTGCACATCATAAATCAACAGGAATAAGCCTTCAAAGCTGTTTGTGATGGATTTACCAAAGTGGAAAGAGCCACAAGGAGAGATTATAGGGATTTTCAGGGTTGGCCAACATGAAACAGTGTTGCGTTGGAAGCTGTCGTTCATGTTTAATTTTCGCTACGGGAAATCAAAACGATTGTTTACATTACCAAAACTGAGAAAGATTCTTCAGATAAATCCTCTGTCTAAATATAACTAGGAAATCTTTTATTCTGCCAAGAGGGTTTTGAGACTTCAGGTATAAAAGGGTTTGCTTGTTATCATCTTGATCAACAAAGTTGCATTGTTTTATCTGCCTTTCCCTTCTGTCGCTTTATCATGGTGAGAAGCATCTCAAAGTTTCTGAGTCTAGCCAGCTTTATAGGATAAACTCCTTATCATTGAGCTTCGTTTTGCTTATTTCAGGGTCATCAACTCTTCACTTTGCTGCCTCTCTGCATGATTTATTACTTGATAATGACCACTTCAGCTCAAAAGATCTTTAATGTTATTGACTATGGAGCTGTTGGTGATGGCAATGCAGATGATACCAACGTACATATTTTTTCTGTTTTCTTACTGTGTTAAAATCCTTTGAATTTCGCTAGTGTCAATTTGGTATCTCTCAGGTTGATGCATTCATGTTTCCTTTTTCAGGCGTTTTCCAAGGCCTGGAATGACACATGTAATCTTGGAACAGGTTCTCCTTCCATGGTTATTCCTGGAGGCAAAATATTTTTGTTGAGCCCTTGGGTTTTCAAGGGTCCTTGCAAAACTACTTACGTCAATGTAATGGTGAGTTGACTGTGAAGATTACATTTAGCAATCTGATCCTCTCCGTCTCGTATTATCCTTACACATGAGTTTACATTTAGCAATGCCGGACAAAGAGGATCTAGATCCTATATTTAGAACAAAAAATTATTTGTAAATTAAAAATCATAGTTCAATATTTAAGAATTTCCATCGCTGTGGTCATGGTAATTATTCTTGTCACAATGCAGATTCAAGGGACCATTATAGCACCAAACATGCCCGTTGCATGGAAGGATCGTAACTCAGGCGAGTGGCTTGCGTTTGAAGGCATCAATGGACTCACTGTTAATGGTCCTGGTCTGATTGATGGACGAGGCTCCCACTGGTGGGACCAATCATGTAAACGTCGTCCACAACCGGTATGTATATATATATGTGCAATTGATTCTTTCATTTTAGGTTGTTTTCGGATTAAAATCTTAGAATGTGTTTGTTTAACAAGAAACTAAAGGAAAAGGAAATCCACAAAATAGTTATCTTTAAAAAGGGAGATGGAACACAAATTCATTGTGCTCAGCTAGTTCCAACCTACACCAAGAAACTGCCTAATAAATGACCGTTTTACCTCATGAAAAAAGATAAATAAAATTTTAAACAGAAAAGGAAACCAATTTTTTCTTTTTCTTTTTTCATATCTTGCCAAACAAACGTGGCCTGAATATTTCATGCTGATGATTTTCATTTCTTTTTTCAGGGATGTACAGTTGTTGCTCCAACAGTAAGTATGAGAGAGAGAAGAGAGAGAAGAGAGAGAGAGAAGGAGAGATGTTTTTTAATATTTGAAAACAATTTTCTTGTTCACTTGTGTTCGCAGGCACTTAGGTTCACCTACTGCAATAAACTCAGTCTATATGACATGAACCTAGCAAACGGTCCCCAAACACATATTTTAGTTAGTAAATCTGTCCATGTCCGTATCATTAATATAACGATAAAGTCACCGGGGGACAGCCCTAACACTGATGGCATTCACCTTAGTGGTTCCAGAAATGTCTACATCTTCAACTCAAACATTCAAAGTGGTATGTATATATGTACGCATAGATATGTTTTTTGAGTTGGGATTCTCAGATTGTGCCTCCTTCACTTTTTTAGTATCATATATTTAGCAGAATACCTTATGATCTATTTTTTTAATACTTAAAAATGAGCCCTCTTCTAAATTTGTGGCAAAAAAAATTATATATCCAAAGAAATAATCCTTACCTACTAGGGTAGAGAATCCTGATTTGTACTTGTTGGTCATTAAAAATGATCTTTTGACCATTTTATCTTAGTTTAATTCAAATATTTTATTAATAGGTGATGATTGTGTCTCCATCGGGGACTACAATTCGCATGTATTGATCGACGTTGCTCATTGTGGTCCAGGACACGGTATTAGGTGAGATATTTTTCATTAATTATCCAGTTGAAGTAAGGCTTGTTTGGATGCAATTTTGATTTTCTTTGGATTATGGTATATTAGCATCGGAAGCCTAGGCAAGGGAGCTAAGGGGGTACGGAAGTGCATGGTAGATGACATTGTAGTAAGAAAAGTTGGCTTTGTGAATACTACCAATGGCGCAAGGATCAAGACATGGCAGGTATAATATCTGTATTTACTTGAAAGCTAAAATTCAAAGGGGGGGGGGGTTTCTTATATTTTTTGTCAATAAAGAAACAAGGTTTGGGAGCATAGGGAAATTTTTAGTCCCAAGTCTGAGTTATTTCTTAATATCAATATCACATTATGTATTATATATTATACAATTTATCAGTTGGATCCTCTGTTATGAACAACGTTACTCTTAAGATATATATTTTTTTAAATCCATTTATATTATTATCTTCATATCCTAAGTTTAAACACTATTTATAAACATATCTCCCAAACATTGTGAGGATTTATGATAGGGAGAGGAAGAAGTCATAGACCATAGAGGGAGACAAAGAAACAAGTAGTTCATGTACGTAGGGTGTTTTGTTTAAGTTTATTCTTCTCCTTTGAAATACTTAAATTGCTTATGTCAATACCATACAATGAATTCCTAATGGTAAGGGTCTGATTGATAAATTGAATAACTTAAAGAATGACATTACTTAAAGGCAATCACAACAACAGCAGTGGCACTCAAAATTTTCTGTCTATTTTACACCCTGATCAGATTTAAATCTATTACTTCCTAGGGTTGTAGATGCATCACTCAAAGTATTAATCTAATCGTCAACAGCTGATCTTGAGTTCAAAAATCAGATTTGTTGTCCATATATTTGCGAGTGTGATGCAACCACAGCCTTATGAAGCACATAAGAAGTGCAATCCAATGTGAATATGCTGTATATAATAACTTCAACTCACTATGTTTTTTCGCTTTTACTTTGTTTCAATAGGGTGGGAATGGTGTGGCTCAAAATATCATATTCAGTCAGATAAGTTTCACATCTGTGAAGAATCCCATAATTATTGATCAAAATTATTGCAATAGACGTGGTAAATGCAAGCCACAGGTGAGGATCCATGTTCTTTTTCTCTTCATATTTGCCTAGGGCACTTGTAGATACTATATCAGTTACTGACTGTGTTTATAATGTGTGTTGACGGAAGCCCACCGCTGTTCATGTGAGAAATGTAACATACCGGGGTCTTATCGGAACATCAAGCACCAAAGAGGCCATGAAATTCGATTGCAGTCAAGCCGTCCCTTGCGACCAAATAATGTTGGATTCTATATCAATAACCCCAGCAACCAAGGGTGAGCAAGTATTGTCTATTTGTAATAATGCTTATGGATCGACTGAAGGACCAGTTCATCCTCCAAGCTGTCTGAAATGATATTCTTAGTGTACGCATCTTGGGACTTGCAGGGGAATTTATATCAATGTTGTACATATTGGACGATGGGAATAAATTGAACATTGAAGGTTTTAAACGCACATCACTCTCTTTAATGGTTTACTCGATTCAACGTTATCATAATTAAACATGATTTGCTGACTTTCGTATCCATTCATTCAAAGTCAAGAACCCATTCAGCTAGAGTCATCTTCTTCATTCCCTCATCTCCTTCTTCACTCTACTAATAATCAACATATGCATTGAAAAGTATCCGTCAATAGATGTAAATTCCCTAATACATGGCAGAGCAGTTGGGGACTTTGATGAAATGGATAAAAATCAGGCATTTCCAGCCTTCTATAGCTTCCAACCAAACTAAATTAGTAATGGGATACAATTAGTTGTAGGTTGACAACGAGAGGGGATTAAATCAGTGTAGATGTTAATCGTAATGGGTGGGTCCCACTACAATTTGTACCATAGGTGGCGGCAAGATGGTTACGTAATCCAAGATGACTACCCCTCTATTTAGTTGAGTCCAAGCAAGAGTCTAAGGGCCTGTTTGGTTACATGAATCCAGAGATTTCAATCCCAAGCCCAACCCTATATATTCTAATCTGAGCCCATTCCTACCCTGACCCTAGTTCAAGGCCAAGGATTATTGTCCCTAGCCCTAAACCCTAAAGGGCGAAGCCAAGCCCATTCCTGCCTTAATTAGCCCTAATTGGGCCGGGTCAGGATGGTTGGCCCTGATTAGCCCTGACTACGATTAGCCTTGATTGGCCTTATCCCTAGCCCTGATTCGCCTTATCCCTAGCCCTGATTGGCCCCGATTGACCCTATCTTGGCCCTAGTCTTAATTAGTCATATTCTTTGACCTAAAATAACAAATATGAATTCATAAAAAAAAATAATAATAAATAAATAAATAATAATAATAAAAGTGTCATAAGTAAACTAAAAATAAAATTCATGAAAATATAAGATGATTCAAGCTCGTACAAAATGATAAAATAGTCAATAAGTTGATAATGTTGCTTTGAACATAAATAAATTCATATTTCATAATTCTATATTGATCTCTGAAAGTCTCTCATTGCTTTGATGATGGAAATGAAAACCTCTCCCATTACATTGGTAATGGAAATTGAAAACCCCTCCCATTGATACCCTTATTCAACAAAAAAAATCATATTCAAAAAACTTTGTTAACAATAAATCAACGATATTTTAGTATTGATATTTTTTTCGTGGTTAAAGAAAATTATATTTTTGTTACAAACATGGCTATCTGTTAAGTTGCTTTAATAAGTTTTTTTTTTTTTTTTTTTTTTTTTATTTTTTATCTCTGAAATATCACATTGGAGGCAAAAGAAAGATGTCAATATTCATGATGAGAAGTTGGGGTGTAGATTTGTTAGATATTAATTCTCTATATACTAGCTTTTATTATTTATAATATATTATCTCGCCTTAGTCCAAAAAAAAATCAATGATTTTTTGGAACTAAAAATGACTTAATTCAAAAAACAAAAATTATCTTAAAAATAATATAATAACTGAAATCATAGTCTAATATTATTAAAATGACTGAAGGTCAAAGTCGAGACTTATAGTTATATCAATGTTAATGTGAAGATTAGGGTAAAAATCTAATACATGATCAAAGTCAAATTAACATTAAGACTAGAGCCAAAATTAGGGTCAGGATCGGGTCAAAATCAGGTGGATGCTTACTACATTGGTAATGAAGATATACTTTATTTTTATTATTTTTTTTACAAAACATGATCATGTTTTTAAAATTTGACAGGTGTCAAATATTCACTCATGTGGATTATAATTAATTCCTCTCCATATGGGTGGATGGTCCAGACTCAAATCAGGGCTAAAATCATGGGCCTAGATCAAGGCCAAGATTAGGGCAAATATCAGGGCTAGGATCAGGGCCAAGATTAGGGTAAGAATCAGGGCCAGGATTAAGGGGTCAAGATCAGGGCCAAGATCAGGGTCAGAATTAGGGCCAAGATCATGGCCAAAATCAGGGCCAATAGGGCCAAAATTAGGGACGGGCCAGGATGGGCTGGGCGGGCCAGAGAGCAATCTCAGGCCCGCCCTTGGCCCTAGTTCAAGGCCATAATATTCTAACCCTATCCCGCCCTAGGCCAAAATATTTAGCCCAAGCCCTATTCGGGCTCAGGGCGGGCTTAGAGCCGGTCAGGGCCAAACTTGCACCCCTAGTGGAGATCGTGGAACTCCTTTTTTGTTTTTCAGATTTGGACTCCATTAGTCTCCTTTTTTATGGGAAGAGAGAGAGAGAGAGGGGGGGGGGGGGGGAGATCGTGGAGATCCTCCCATAAAGTTTTTCTCTCTTTTTTATTTTTTATTTTTATTTTTCAGATTAGAAAAATAAAAAATGAATAAACTGTTGCTGGTACTAGGTTTAAACCTCTGACCTTGCTCAAACCAATTCAACAAAGCTCTTCTAGCACCATATTTAGTCTTTGAATTAAAAACATATTAGCCTCGAGTTATTTATGATAAATATTTTATATGTTTTTGCATAAAATTTGTTTTAGTGCAATCTTATGACCAGTAGCTTAGCTGCCATGTTTATTATATTGTTTTAAAATTCTTTGCTATGATGATTATGCAAAAAATTTAATTAGCAAAATACCCTCTCATGGCGGTTTAGACCTTTGATTCGTTCCATTTGATGAATGGATAATCGATCTCTTCCAAATAGACCATAAAGATATTTATTTATTCCTATAAGAGATCCAGTTTGGTGCTATCATAATGACACATTTTATGTATGTACGCTAGAGATAGTATTGGAAAGTGATGCAAAGTGTGGTATACCCTAGTAGTGTAATAGAATGATTGTTTGAGATGTAATTAAAATGTTGTAATTTTAATTAATTTTTAGAAGCCATGTAAAAAGGTTGTTACCACATTGCGTATCACAATCTTGTATTGACTCAATGTGTCATTAGAAGTATCAAACTTTGGGTTCCTTTGGTGGGACCCATGTGCACCCGTATGCATGGCATAATTATGTGATAGGAGATACCCATTCATCCGTTGTATATTTTATTGAAATAATTTAAATTAATTACTCTCAATACATAATTAGTGGAATTTGACATTGAACGGTGTTAAATGATTGACACCACAATATGGATTAAGGATAATTAATTTGGAAAAGTTCCAATGAGTGGTGAAAAATATACTATGTATTTTTGCATTCTAGATATAGTCTAGATGGCCTCTAAAAATGTGATCGTTGACCTACTCATAGGTGAGAAGCTTTTCGGTCATGAGAACTATGAGAAGTGACAACGGAAAATCCAGTACTACCTTGATGAACAAGATAGCCTAGAGCATCTTACCACGGAAATGATTGAACCAACTAATCCTCCCTTAGGAAGAGAGACTGCACAATCTCGTAGAGACAAGGATCTATATGATGCTTGGGTTAAGAAAGACCGAAGTGCATGGTTTTTCATGCTAAGTGCCATCCAAGATGACCTACAAGGGGAATATGAGGGTTTCCCTACAGCTAAGTCCATGTGAGACGAGCTGAAGCGTGCTTTTGGTGGTACATCCATAACCAGACTACGAGGTATGATTCTCAAGTTTGAGATGTACCGAATGGACCCCCAAGCATAAAATGACTGAGCACATCAGAACTGTCAAGGAAATGCTTCACAAATTAAAAGATGTTGGACATGACCTTTCTGATGAGCAACAGATCTAGGCCTTGATTAGGACCCTGCCTAATTCCTAGGCACCAATGAAATAAGTACCTGCTCACTTTAAGAGCATCAAGACGTATGTTGATCTAGCTCAACACCTTGAGATGGAAGCAGAGAGCCTAGAGGCGACTCGCACAACTCCTCTCGTTGCTCATACAAGTACACGTAAGGGAAAATTGCCCAAACATAAAGGGCTTAAGAGAGGGAATTAGGAACTTGGCACCTAGGGAAGGAATGGTCAAACAAAAACATGGAAAGCGTGGGGGTAAGAAAGACATGTCCAAGAAAAATTAACGTGCTACAACTGCCAAAAGAAGGGACACTTTGCTTGTGATTGCATTGAGTCAAAGAAGGTACCATCTTTATCTTTTCCTTGTACCTTTGTGAGTACGCATGTTTCGGTTGCCTTAACACAATCAGATTGGATTGTTGATACAGGAGCAACCAGAAACGTCACACGAGAAAGAGGCAGTTTCATAAATTATCGCAAAGTGTCACTGGGAATGCATATGATCTACATGGGACACGGCGCCAACATTGATGTTCAAAGCATTGGAGTAGTTCAACTTAGCTTATGAACGGACCGCACGTTGATCCTCCATGATGTACTCTATGCACCAAACATAATCCATTATTTAGTTTCGGTTTCAAGACTTTTAAGTTTTGGATATTCTTTTAATTTTTCCAATAGTGTTTTAGATTTGTTATTTGATGGGGCCATATGAGGCCATTGCATTCTTGACTATAGATTTTTTAAATTAGATTTGATTTCGGTTATCTCTGATTCTTATTTAATTGTTGACTTATTTAATTGTTGACAATAATATAGAATCTATAAAATGGCATTTTAGGTTAGGCCACATTGGGAAGGATAGGATGTCACGGTTAGCTAGAGTCGGCCTTTTAGGCTCAGTCGCTAAAGTAGATCTGCCCATATGTGAACCTTGTCTTGCTAGAAAGGCTCATCGGAAGCCTTTTGGAAAGTCACCTAGATCAACATAACCATTAGAGTTAGTACCCTCTAACATCTGTGGACCCATAAATGTTAAGGCAAGACATGGAACCTCTTGTTTTCTCACTTTTATAAATGATCATTTGCGATATGGTTACGTTTATTTGATCGCTCACTGTCATGAAGTATTAGATCACTTCAAACGCTTTGTGATAGAGGTTGAGAATCAATTATGCAGGAATATAAAAATTTTGCGAAATAACCATGGACGCGAATATTTATCTGAACAATTTAAAGAATTGTGTAAAGAAAAAGGAATCATGAGACAATTGACTATTCCTAACACTTCGCAACAAAATGTGTAGCAGAAAAAAGAAATAAAACTCTATTGAACATGGTTAGGTCCATAATGGCGCATGCAAACCTCCTAATTAGTTTTTGGGGAGATGCACTTTAGACTATAGCCTATATCTTGAATAGAATACCATCTCAATTAATACCATATATACCCTATAAGCTAGGGAAATGTACAAAGCCTACTCTAGGATATTTATGACCATGGGTTGTGCTGGGTATGTTCACACCCATTTCCATAAGTACGGGATGTTAGGACCTAGAGCTAAGAAATGCATCTTTGTGAGGTATCCTAGTAGCTCTAAGGGATACATTATGTATGGTGAACACCCTAGTTGAGGTATGACTGAGATTGAGTCACGAGATGTCGAAATTCTAGAAGCAGATTACTCTAGTATATCTAATGCGCATAGAGATCTTGACCTCTATGAGATGGAGGAGGATCATAACAAACCAAATCCTCTTGGCGAGGGTGGGGATAGAATACATCCTATAGTCACCAGAGAAGATATTGGTCATAGCACACCAAGTAGGAGCACGAATGTAGACTGTGAACCTAGTGGGAGTGTACCTGATGGGGATACATCCATAAACCAATGTGATCTCAATGCACGCAGAAGCACAAAAGGACATATTCCCGATCGTCGATTTGAGATTGAAGGAGATGCCCTTCTATGTGCCCTAGCAGAAGCACAAAAGGACATATCTCACAATATGTTTAACTCTAATGTCAGAATTGCATCTCTATTTTAATTGTGTGGATTTACTATGAACATCTTACATATTTTATAGACCTGTAACTCTGCTATATATGACCATCATTTTGGTATTAAGTACATCATCTATTTCAGGATGTCAACGTCTAGTGTAAATGATGTGACAACTTCTAACTTGAAGTATAAGAACAGGAGATGCAATTGTGGGAAAGTGGCAGCCGTCAAAATTTCAGTGTCATCCAAGCATCCTGATAGGTTGTACCAAGGGTGTGAAGACTTTCCTAATGGATGCTCCTTTTTCCGTTGGTGTGAGCCAATTGGAGAACATCCCCCACCCTTAGAGACATCCAATGGTATGCAAATACAACAACAAGATATGGATGTGAAAGATGTGTTGAAGTCTCAAAAGAAGAATGTGCAACATTTGAAATTTTTAGTTCAAGATATGGCCATAGTTAAACTATTACAAATATGACAATTTATTGTGTGTTGTGTAATCCTATTTATAGTTGCTAGGCATGGTTGGTGATTTGTACTGTAAAAATTGATGTATTTTGTTAATTATGGCCAACTGTTTTGTTGTCAGATATACTAAAGCGTTTTGTTTTTTTCTTAATTATGTGGTAATCTTTTTCTCATACATTATGAAATTATGGTGTGGATTTTTTGTAGTAGCATTGCATCATAACTGGCTATATATATATATATATATATATATATATATATGTACTTTGTCAGTCAATTATATTTGTACCAGATGGACCCTGGAAATCCTTCCTAGTAACGAGACAAGGACATAGCTTCATGGCCAATAGACATCTCTCTCACTCTGTTGGAGTTGTTCTTAGAAATCCATGGCAGTGGTAGAGGTGGAAACAACGGACTGGAGAAAGAACATTAGTTGGAGATTAGTAGAAGGATACATCAAATGTATGGCAAATATTATGATTGTGATCAGTGCCGTAATCATTTTCGTATCTAGAAAACTAGGCTCCGTGCACTTTCTGATTTACATAAGCAAAGTGGTCTTGGATGGAATAGTAGTGAAATGAGGTTTGATGCTGGCCCTCACTTTTGGAGTGAACTCAAGGTAACAATTTATATTCATAATTATCATTTATCAATTTACAATACTTTATGGTCACTTCTAAGTTGTAATTTTTAATTTAAAATTGTAGAAAAAGGAACAAAAGTATTGGAAGGAGCATTGCGTGCGTCAAATTCACCTAGATGTTGTTGCAACATTAGGCAACGAGATTGCAACAGGTCATGAGGTTGCAACTGTTGCAGATCTTATGAATGACTCATCATTCAGTATGCTTGAACCACATGACCAAAACACCCCATTGCATGGGATTGGGATAGAAAATTTGGGTTTTGACTTTGATGCCAATGCAGCTAAAATATCATGCAACCAAACAACACAAGAGGGGGGGGGGTGCAGTCGATCTAGAGGTAGACCACGAGATGATGATGGCTTTGGACAGCCTAAGAAGAAGAAGAAAGGAGCTGACAAAGTTGTGAGTCCATTGAAAGAGATCTCAGGTGCTTTGAGAGAGTTGGCCAAAAATGTGGGAAAGGAAAGAGAGGAAAAAAAGGATAAAGAACTTATCTGTGACACAATTAATGCAATATCAGAGCTTGACTTGGAGACTCGCCTGCTTGCAAAAGATGTCTTTGCCAAAAATAGTCAGCTAGGGAATGCACTACTAAGTGAGAAAGAGGAGGATAGGGCATCTGTTATAAAGTTTTACTTACATAGATATACTTTATGAGGTTAAGATATGTGTTTATTGTCTTTCATGCATTTGTCATTACATTCAGTTGAAATATGTGTTATTTGTGATATTTTCTTGATTTCAAGTACCCTCTTTAAAGCTTTAGTTGGACAGTTGGTTGTGTGTAAAGCATCTTTTCACGGGTAACAAGCACCTAGAGATCTATATGTTGGTGGAGGAAGAGGATGACGTAGCTCTGTTGACAAAGTTTTCTTGATAATATGATGGTACTAGATGGTTTTTTTTTAATGAACAATTGGTATTTAGATTTGGTGCTTCTTTGAATTTGGAACAATTGGTATTTTTATTTCATAGTTTGTTTTGACCTTTAGCTATGTAAATTCATGGAGGCTCGAATGGAGTTTTAAGAGCTGTATAGCTCTACTTAGTATATATATGCAGAATTTCTGTTTCTCCCCCTCCCCTTCACTTGAATGCACTGTATGCATGTTACTATAGATCATTTTCTAGTAGTAAGTCTTCATTTTCTAGAGTGTGTAATGACTTGAAAGGTAAAGACACTTGAAAGGTGGCCATTGAATGCATACACTTTCCTAGGGTTAAATCTATATGTTTGAAAGTTACAATGACATAAGACCACTTGTCACTTGCAGGATTATATCTCTACCAAAAGGGCTTGACCAATGGTTCCAAGTGAGGCCTACATGATAAGCTGTAAGTTCAGTCTGAAAAGAAGTGGGAGTGACATATTTTTCTAATCTCAAAGTAAATGACATTTTTACCATTATTTTTCAAATTAGGTAAGCAATGACATCAAGATTATAAGATGAAGATAAAATGTTGTCGTAGTACCCTTTGATGGTTGTCCTGTTATATATGCATGTTGGATGTTAACCTGGATAGTTGGAACTGTAATCAAACATACTCTACTTATTAAATTCCTATTCTGTGGATTGTTCATCAACACTTGTACAAATCATAATCAACCTTGTCATGCTCCATATGTCTGATCATGAATCATTTATCCTAGCTCCCATGGTAAATCTTCAATGAATATTACCAAGGATTTTAGTTGATGATTTGAATATCCCTTAAAAGCTTTTAGTTCATTCTCTATAATTATATTTCCTTGATAACTTTTATAGATCGATCTAGAGAATCAAACAAGTTTTGGAGATGGAGCATAAATGAAAAAAGCAGTAGCTAAATACGGATGTGTTGGGAATTGAGAGAATTATCTCTTATGTTTTAGTTATTTTGGGTAATGATCTGTATGTCATATCAAGTGTTTCCAAGTTGTTATTTTTATGCAGTAGCTAGTCACCAACTGTGCTTTGAAGTTCATTTGTTTGTGGTTCATCTTGCAGATCAGTACTAGTCTTGAATGGGAATGGATCTGATGTAGCTAAGCATTGTGTTCCTAGTGTGCCTAGCAAAAGGTAATGTCATGATTTTTTCAAAATTTGAAGCATGATCTCCATCACTTTCAGAAAGATGGATGATAGTAAGTTGCCATTCATGTTCAAGCTTGCCAATACATAATTTGGATCTTTCCAGATAACACAGCTCATGGTCGAGTAGCCTAGCAGTTGGCCTTGCCAGAGGGGTCACAAGTTCACCCAGTATTTCACATTTCAGTCCTGAAGCCATATATTGCAGCTGTGCAACCAACATCTACTTCCTTAAATTTTCCAGTTCACGAGCTCCACTCCATGGTGCAGCAGGTATTGGTGCTTTGGGAGGGAATCAGTGTTATGTGTTTCAACGGACTTAGTATGGAGGGATGTAACTTGGGAGCATCATAGTGGGAGAATTGTAACAAACATGATGTAACTTAGGAGCCTTAAAAACATGATGTAAAGAATCACATCTAATCTATATATATTATTTTTCCATTGTTGTACTAATGTTGGAGTTTGCATTAATTTATTTTTCTTTTTTCCCCCTCCAAAGTGAACTCTTTCATTAAGATTTCAGGAAGAGAAAAAACTTCTAAAGATAGAAACAGAAGTTACAAGCTCTAGATTTCAAGTGGATGAAGCCACCAAATAGGAAAAAAATTCCAAAGATAAACCATTAGCATGTCAAGATCCTAATCTATAGAGTTGAGCCATCAATTTGATATTTAGACAATGCATGTGTCTCCAACCAACACCTAGAAAATGGATAAATTAGTTCCATACAATGGCTCTTAAGAGACCATTTTGCATTCCAAACTTATAACACATCTTTAATTGTATACATATATTTCAAAGTCAAGTTGTTGTTGGTGGTGGTCAATTGTTTAATCTAGTACTCTTATAAATGCAAAATGTCAATTGTCAATAGGAGCTGCCATATATCATGTATGTGGGAGCTAGCAGCTAATTTAGAGTTTTGGTCTTGCCAGGTTTTATATTAAGTAGTTACACTTATATAAAATTACCTATTACCCTTAACAATTAGAGGAACAAAATAATTCAAATTAAAGAAAAAAAAATTGTCTTTTCCTCTTATCCAATCCAAGGAAGGGGGAGCAAGAAAGTTCTTCCACTTCCTCTCAAGAGCCCTCAACCCAATAATAAATGGTTATTCAAAGTGATTCAGGTTGAATTCACTCACAGAATCAAGGTGACTTAATTGTTTTTCAAGTGATTTAGGTTGAATCCACTCACAGAATCAAGGTAACCAAACAATTTTTCAGATAGATTCACTTTCAGAATCAGGGTAACCAAACAGTTTTTCAGACAGATTCACTTTCAGAATCAGGGTAACCAAATGATTTTTCAGATAGATTCACTTGTCAGAATCAAGAGAACCAAAAAGTTTTTTTTATGATGAATATGATCCTACTGAACCTAATTCCACAAAATCATGATTCTATGGAAACATGACTCTGAAGCGGGTTCCAGGGAATCACAGAACCAAACACAGCCTAAAGGAAGTGCTATCATCACATGCTAAGGACAAATGGTTGGCTACTATAGAAGATGAGATGAGTTCTATGGAAAATAACCAAGTTTGGGAGTTAGTTGATCCTCCACCTAATTGCAAAACTATTGGGAACAAATGGGTTCTTAAGGTTAAGCATAAGGCCAATGGATCAATTGACAAATATAAGGCATGACTTGTGGCGAAAGGCTACACCCAAAGTGAGGGTGTGGACTATGATGAGACTGTGAAATCTCACACCAACCCTAATTTGGAAATCTATGTTGTAGGTCCGAAGACACGAAGTCAAGGTAGAAGACAGTTCTAGACCCTCTTTGTTGAACCCATTGACTCTGACTGGAACCGATGGAGATTGATAGTGAAGATTCCATCTTGGAAACCTTGTGTGATTTTGAGAGAAGATGTAGTCTAAATGAGAATGGACTTGGAAGATGGACCTTGAGTACAGTTTTAACACCTTTAGAAGGTCCTATGGAGTCAGGTAAGACCCTTTCTTAACTTGGTTGAGGACCTAAGTGGTGGTTTGGCTTTTGGGAACCAAAATTCAGGTGAACCCTTTGGTCGATCCAATCGACCAAGGCATTCGACCAAAGCAAGCCTCGGGCAGAATTGTTTATTTTTGGAAGTTTAAGCTTTTGAAGTCCTATTTATATGTAACTTCAGACTAAACCTAAACACTTTGCCTCTTAACTTTTGGAGAATGTGAGAAGAACCCTAGAGCCTCCTCTTCAAACCCAAGGTTGATTCCAAGCATCCAAGCAAAGTTCCTCCATTGATCTTCTTCTACAAGGTTAGTATTCAATTCTATACTTCATTTATTTATTCTCTCTATTGTTTCTACTACTTGTTTTGATTGTGAGGAAGGTCCTACACTACTATAGTGATCTAGTCTCTGATCCCATAGTCTTGGAGTGAATTCCCATTCACTCTACTCTTTCTTTAGACAATAAGGAGTAATTTCAATGATTTGATTTAGCATGAGACCATGATTTACTCTTACTTTAGTTATTTGATTCTAATCTATGTTAGATCTATTCCTAGGTTATTTTCTATGCATGATCTACTGTTCTCTTACCTTTAGAATGAATCCCCACTCATTCTAGCCTTTTTGTGAGAATCAGCAGATTAAGCCTATTAGGTGATTTATTGGATTTCTATTCCAATGGCTTTGTTTGATGTTTAGATCATTATAGATAGTCTCCAAATCTTCTTTTAGAATTTTCCTATTAATTTTGAAGTGTTCCGATGTGTTTCGATGAGTTTTCAATCAAAGTTGGAAGTTACTGTCCGTACACAATAGCTTTGGTTGATCCCCTTGGTCAATCCAATTGACCAAAGGTGTGTCTGACGGAAACTTTGCTCCGTTTTGACTCCGTTTCGTCTCCGATCATTAGAGTTTTTTCCTTATACTCTCTACATGTTTGTTTAGGGTTATTTTGGTGATTTTGGACTTGCTCTCTCTAATCTCTTATTTGGAGTTTGCGAAGTTGGATATAGGGTGAGTATGTTCACTCACAATATGCACAAATACATGGTTTGATAAGTTAGAACGTATATGCATGTGTTAGCTACTGTAGTTTACTTTTTCTATATTGTCTTAGTTCTATAATTACAGTAGGCTACTCATGATATGATTTTACCTACTGTTATTGATTATAAATGATGTGATTGTGTGTTGGACTATATTATGATGTCATGGAATCATGATGTGTTGTGATTGCCTAAGTTGTGATTTGGGAATGGTGAATGCCCTTTTTTCATTTCTGTCATTGAACATCAGCGGGGGGATGTATCAGAGCCCAATGTTTATGGACAATTATAACCACAAAACACAGTAATGGAGCATCTTTGAGTCATAAATCGAAAAGTGACTCAGTCTTCTTAGAAGTGAATAATAGAAAACTTATGAATAGAAACTTTAATTAATGAAGCATAATACACTAAGTTTGAATAGCAATAACCATGTTTATAAATGTTAAACAAATATACATAATTGCAATAAAGGAAATGCATAATGTACAATAAGACAATAAAATAGACTGAACTTCATTAATTTCATAGAAAATTTTTACAAGACTGGAAAGTAAGTACATCTGTGATAACATAAAAGGAAAAATCCTAGTACTGTCTATCTAGGCGATCACCTTTGAGAACCGAGTTGATCTCTCATAGCTCAAGACTCATCCTCTAGTCGTGTCAAACGATCTCCCAAGGAATACATATAGGTCTCCATCTTCTCGAGTGGAAGTAATCGCAGACAATTGAGAAGCCACACCCAAAGCCTTAGAAGTCTAATGCGAAGGACCTCCAACCTCAAAATGTCGTGGCACAGGAATATCCTCATTCCTCCGCTCATCCCCATCTCTCTGGTGACTCTAGTCACATCCACCCAGCCGGTATCCTATCTAGCATACCCGAGATGTGATCCACAGCCCGAAGATCCAGATCGAGTGGCCATGCCTCCCACATACACAATAACATAATCATGAACAAAATGATGAATGTATAAAACAAGCCATAAATAGATCAATTGAATAAGAGAAGATAGTAAATCAGAGTGCGGAAACATTAAGTATCAAATTCTAAATAACAGAGTCTCAAAGAGAAAGAGTGATCAGAAGTCACTCCTTCACCATCAGCGGAAACAATGATAAATCAAGTTAAGTTACACCCAGTGTTATGAACAAATCCATAGGAACTAGAGAGAGGATATCCAAATGATTACAGTCATCCAGGGAAATGGGGCCTACACATAGGTTTCCTCTATTCTAATGATATCCTCTTCGAAACTATGGATGAAGTAAACCCAACGTGGCCGCTCCCTCACTAATGTGAGGCTAACCTTGGTACGCACTATAATCCTCCTCGGTATAGCAATCCTGACTCTCCGCGTAGCCATCACCCGAAGGGTAGTATGCGGGATCATAGCTTGGGTCATAGGACGTGCCATCAAGGTCTTCTGTACCTGCAGTATAATCTAACAAATTGCACAAAAGGAATGAGTTCAAAAGAACTCAGCAAGGCAAGTCCTTTCATAATCCACAGTTCAATCAACACAAGTCAAAATAGGATGCAATATGATATGAGACAATGATGAATGATGATTCTAATCTTAAGTATGCTAGTCTCTAAGGTAGACATGCTTTAAGTCATGGCACCATACTTCTCTGGGTCATCAGTCACTCCCCCTCAATCATAAGATATCTTGGGTCTGCCCGTGGAAGTTCGGTAAAGTCATCTCAAAACCATGGTTGGGGATTTAGTCACCACTCTCTCACATCACCATTTGGCATAAGTACTGGCGCATGTCACAGTAAAGCCTAGCCCAATGCAAGTCATCTACTCAGTCATATCATGTCAAATCCAGATACGTCCATTCCTCGCCCCCGGCGATCCTTTCCGGTATCCTTCACACTAGAGTCAACGTAATCCTGGATTACGGACTCATCAACCCTATTGGTCATCCACATATAGTAAACGGGAAGCTCTCACGTCCTCTCACGGGTTGGTTACCAGTCTTGAGAGCCCGTGAGCCCAAGTCTATCCATATGCAACCCTACCAATAAATGGCCCCTTTCGGGTATCCACAATATAGTTCAAGTCCTCTCACGGAGTGGGTACCGGTCTTGAGTGCCCTTCAACCATATTCTACCACGGGTCGTTCGGTCTCAATACCCTTCCGATTTGGGTCTGATACGACAAGGGAAATCCTAACCATACACCTAGACAATCCTATACATGTCATCCAATAACGCGGGAAAGCGTCGATGGACACCTTCGGGGAATATCCCATACTACTACCTCCAATGTCCAAGGACAGAAGTGTCGAAAGGACACCTCTCAATCCCAAGTCATACGTAGTCAATCACAATCTCAATCTCATCATATTATACTAAATCAATGATTCATCATATAAACAAATACATATCATAACATGATTGATCATACATGAATCATAAAGTAAAACTGAGCATGATATTCTAAATGATATATACATTCTATTACTGATAAGAAAACACATAACAATCATGTATAGTAAAGGATTACTCATATGATCATAACCAATAAGTTCCCATAATGTAAGCATGTTGGTATAATTAACATACTTGAGTTAACGACTGTCCTTACCTTACTCAAGTTGTAAATAGATTCAATGATTACCAAGTATGGTCCCAAAATCAGTGTTGATACCCTAGATAATCATACAATTAATGTCAGAGAAGAAAACAATTGAATTGGGGTTCAAACGGATCAAATTGGCTGAGTACAGGGCCTTAACAACTCTTGGTTGACTGGCTTGGTCGACTGTCAGTCGACCAAGCAGTCAACCAAGACTTGTTATCTTTAGGACAGCAATGGAAACTTGATCCAAAACTGCCCTTCCGGTGCTCCGATCGTCATGAAATTTGGAGGGCATGTTTATAACAGTAAGGGGATACTACAGACTAATTTTCATGATGATCCAACGGTTCAATCAAAAATACCCAAATCGAATTTTAGGTTATATATGATGCTTAGCAAGAATTAAATTGGAACTTATAGAAATTGAAAGGGATGATAAGAATCAATCAAATGGGTGCTAAGAATGAAGCTAAAATCTTAATTTCATTACAGCCTAAGCTTATCATGCATCTACATATCAGATTAGAATCAAAATAGGTTAGATTGAATAGAATCACGGTGATGGAGTGCAATTAATCTCATTTGAATCATAGCATAGCAAGAGTGGGGGAGGATTAAGAAATTGAAAAGGGGGAAACTCATGGTTAAGTGTTTGCAAGGTTGCAGCACTTCAGCCATGGTTTCAAGATCATTAATTGATAGAAACATGAATAGATTATAAGAGGAATAGAAGAAATCATACCTTGAGTTGATGATTAGTGTATACAATAAAGAATGGAGTTAAAGATCTTCCCAAACATCAAGGAGTAGCCCAAGAGAGTGTCCAACCTCGAGCTATGGAGTGCAAATGATTAGTTTAGGTCCTCATTCATGAGTTCCAAACAGGTAGGGGCAAAATGGGAAGAGATTTAGTGCAAACTCGAATTTCATTACTCTTGGTCAACTGGCTGGTCGACTGTCAGTCGACCAAGCACTCGACCAAGCTATGACAGCAACTTCAAGAGTGGATTCGGAAGGCTATACAGGGTCAAATTGAGCGGGGTTTTCTCCTACAAGTCAATCAACAAGCCTAGTTTCAAAAAATACCTTCGGATTGATCACGGGGTTCCGGGAAGTGATTCAACTAATTCAAAGTTCATCGATGCACAGATTTTTACTCAACATTGACAAGGTGCACAAGTGAGGGGCATCATTGTCAATGTCCATAGGCTCAGCATCAAGCATCGAATCATCCACTAAGAGGACCCACAAGTCTCTTCTACCACCACTTCGGGTCTTCGGACCTGCAACATAATAAAATCCGGGCCGGGTCAGGGTTAGGATAAGGCCGGATCTTACAACTCTGATCACTATCATCATCCTGATCCTGAGTTGGTATCACATCCTCATCATCGTCCTCACCCTCAGATCTAACTGCATCGTGAAGCTTCATCTTCCCAACCATCCTAGAGCTAATGTCCTCTCCTAAGTCCCAATGAAGCACCTCTATGTCCTCGAGATTGACATCGAAGTGTTAGAAGATGACTATCAGTAATCGACCGAATTCTAAGTTCCTGGCCCCAAGACTCATGGCGTGCTGCATGAAGTAGTCTAAATCTATCTGATGCCCTTTGTAGATGTTGTAGATGATCAGAGCCTCCATCACTGACACCTTACTGTGATGACCGGCCTTTGGTATGATGCTTTGCTCGATGATGCTAGCGATAACACTAGCTAAAGGCATCATCTCAATGCCGCTTCTCAAGCCGCAGTAGTGAATATCATCCCAAAGTGTCATGCAGATCTCGTAATGCTCCTGTGGATGTAGTGCCTCTATAATGTCAATGCCTATCGAAATCCACCATCAGGAATTTGGATAGTGTGGTACTCCTAGTATACAGGCCAGTACTCTCGTAGAAAATCTGATCTTTGTTTCGTTGACTCGTGACTGTAGAACTAGTCTCATACCCCCGTAGATGTCTACCTTCGTATGGTAGGTTAGGTTACTGTAGAAGTACTTGACTAGATCTGGATAGACCGGGTAGTCAATAGTTTGAAGATGAAGCCATTGCATCACCTCTAGTCTCTAACGGAATGTCTGTAGATCATCCGTGATAACTAGTCGCCAGTACTCTATAGGAAGATCCCAATAGTATTACTCATACAAGAACTCTGCCTCTGGTGTAGTAAATAGGTCCTGTCTGATGACATCGGATGAGGAATGTGACCCCGAACCCTATCCACAAGTCTCCCACTGTGAAATCCCACCTAGCCCTAACCTAGACACCCTATTTGTTTTGGATGAAGAAGTGGCTTGAATGATGTTTGACTTGGACGTTGCACCTTGAGTATAGTGTGTACATCTTTGGAAGGTCCTAGAAAGTTAGGTCAGACCTTTCCCTAAGTTGGTAAAAGGCCCAAGTGTTAGTTTCAACCCTGGAGATCCAAAATTCAGCAAATTGACAAAGGGAGACCCTTTGTTCGATCCTCCCTTGGTCGATACCATTGACCAAAGGAGCTTTGGAAAACAGAATTATCTAATTTTGGATTTTGGATTCCCTATATATTGCAACCTTGGTCTAAACCTAATTTTTTTGCCTCTTAACTGTTGGGGAACGTGGGAAGAACCCTAAAGCCTCCTCCTCAAGCCAAGGAAGATCTCGAAGCATTCAACCAAGTTTTCCTTTTTGATTACTCTTCTTCAAGGTTAGTATTCAATCTCTTTCTTCTTTGATATACTCTCTCTACTGTATTCTCTGGTTGTTTTGATTGTGAGGAAGGTATTACACTACTCTAATGACCCAACCTCTGATCTCCTTAGTCTTAGAGTGAATTCCCCTTCACTCTATGTTCTCCCTTGAAGCCCTATGGTGATTATCCCTGTATTTGATTTAGTTTTGATAGCGTGATATACTCTTACTGGAGTTTCCTATTCTAATCTGTGTTAGATCTCTTCCTTACTTGTTTTCTGCATGATCTACTATTTTCTATCCTTTTGAATGAGTCTCCTTTCATTCTAGTCATTTCGTGATGATCTGCGGTTTTAGCCTAATAGGTGTTGTATTAGAATTCTATTATATTGACCTTATTAGATGTTTAAACCTTCATAGATAATCTTAGTATGATGTTTTAGAATTTTCCTGTTAATTTCGGAGTGTTCCGATGTGTTGCGGCGAGTTTTCGATAAAAAATTGGAGATTTTGTCTGTACAGTGTTAGCTTGGTCGATCCTTCTTAGTCGATGCATCAACCAAAAGACCATCGACCAAAGGAGTTGCTGACAGCAGATTTCCCTATTTTGACTCTGTTTTGACTCCAATATTTTGTATTTGTTTCTTATGACCTATACATGTTTGTGTAAGCTTGTTTAGGTGATTTTGGTCTTGTTCTCTAATCTCTCACTTGAAGGTTATAAATTCGGAATTCGAGGTGAGTACGTTCAGTCACAATATGCATATTTACATGCTTGATGTGTTATGATTCGAATGCATGATTTAGATACTGTTGTTTTACTTTCTTTACATTGTATTACTTATGTAATTACAGTACCATGTTCATAATATGATTTACATATTGGAATTGATTATTGAATGAGGTGTATGTGATTTGGACTATGATGTGATATGTATGGAATCATGATATGTTGTGAATGCCTAGGTTGTAGTTGTGGAATGGGGAGTGCCCTTTTGGTGTTTCTCTCTTTGGACACCAATGAAGGTGGTATGGGACGCTTTCCTATGGTGTCCTTTGGTGCTTTCCCTGACTACTAGAAGTGTTTGGCTAGGGAAAACCCTGTCATATCTGACCCTATCGGAAGGGGATTTGAGACTGAGTGACCCGTGGCAGCAATGGGGATTTGTGGGTGCTCAAGAATTGTAACCAACCCGTGAGAGGACTTGAATCGCATTATGGGGGCTATTCATTGGTAGGGTTGGATGTGGTAGACTTGAGCTCATTGGCGCTCAAGACCGGTAACCAACCCATGAGAGGACATGAGAGCTTCCCATTTACTATGTGTGGATGACCAATAGGGTTAAGAGTCTACGTAACCGGGAAGGAGATGGTGACTCTAGGGGAAAGGATGCCGGAAAGGATTGCGGAAAGCGAGGAATGGAAGTATCTAACCTTAAGTAGATGTGTCTCAATAGATGATTTGCATTGGGCTAAGATTAACCTTGGACACGCGCTAATACTCAAACCAATGGTGACGTGAGAGAGTGGTGACCTAAACCCCAGCCATGGAATGTTCAAGAAGGATGCAAGACCCAATTACAAACGGAGAACCCAAGATAACGGGAAGGTTGAGGGAGAGTGATTTGAGACCTACTTATAGGAGTATGGTGCTAAGACTTAAAGCGTGTCTGCCAATAGAGACCAGCATATATAGAGTTAGAAGCATACTTGTAAAATCCAGCTTTTACCTAACCTTGACCCGACCCGATCATTGTTGTGTTTGTAGGTCCGAAGACCAGAAGTGGTGGTAGAAGGGACTTGTGGGCCCTACTAGTTGATGACGTGGTGTCAGAACTCCAGTCTATGGACATTGATGATGCTGCTCCTTCCTTGAGCACATTATCAGTGTTAAGTTAGAATCTGCGCACTGATTAAGAGTGAGACAGTTGAGATATCAAACGAACTCCTGTGCACAATCCGAAGGTACTCCCTGAAACTAGACCTCTTGAGTGAACTGTAGGAGAAAACCCCATGCAATTTGACCTTGTATAGCCCTCCAAGTCTACACCTAAAGTTGCTTAACGATTCTGAAAAATTCTGCAGAAACATGAATTGGTCGATACTATCGACCCAATGTATCGACAAACAGAGTTGCTGTCAGCAACTTTTTCCTAGTTTTGATTCGTTCGATCTCCGATTGTTCTGATTTCTTCTCTAATCCTTCATATATTTAGGGATTTAAGACTATTTGGGCCACTTGCTTGTGATCTTGGACCATCCTCTTCTCCAATTCAAGGTAAGGATAGTTATCGACATAATTACATAAGATGTGAAATTTTGACTTGGTGTTCCTAACCTAATGAACATAGTCTCTATCTCATATTCTTATTATGTTAGACTTTTTACATATGTCTTTCAACAGTAACTTTGTGTTTACATTAGTTTTATTTCAATGTCTTATTATGTTTATCAATTTCAATATATGATGAATTATGTCAATGTCATGAATCGAATGTTTACTATGATAATACATCTTGTGAATTGATATGATGAACTTGGGCATGTGATTGCTTAAGTATAACTTGGGATTGAGGAGTACCCTACTCGTGCTTCTGTCCTTGGACATCGGAGGGAATAGTATGGGATGTTCTCCGAAGATGTCCATCGACGCTTTCTCGGGTTATTGGATGACATACATAGGACTTGTCTAGATGTATGGCTAGGATGTCCCTGTCATATTAGACCCGAATCGGAAGGGCATTGAGACCGAACGACCCGTGGTAGCAGTGTGGATTTGTGGGCGCTCAAGACCGGTAACCACCCCGGGAGATGACATAAATTGCATTGCGGTTACCCGTAAGGGACCATTTATTGGTAGGGTTGCAAATGGCTAAACTTGGGCTCACGGGCGCTCAAGACCGGTGAAATGATCCGTGAGGGGATGTGAGAGC
Source organism: Hakea prostrata (assembly GCF_041222555.1). Lineage (NCBI taxonomy): Eukaryota > Viridiplantae > Streptophyta > Magnoliopsida > Proteales > Proteaceae > Hakea > Hakea prostrata. The sequence goes on from NC_142606.1 coordinate 27,580,914, forward strand.
TTCCCGTCTACTATTTGTGGATGACCAATAGGGTTGATGAGTCCGGTGAGTAATATCCGTAACTCTAGTGTGAAGGATACCGGAAAGGATCCCGAGAGGGGAGGAATGGACGTATCTGGAACTGACATGATATGATTAAGTAGAAGACTTGCATTGGGCTAGGCTTTACCTTGACATGCGCCAATACTTAGACCAAATGGTGATATGAGTGAGTGGTGACCGAAACCCCTAACCATGGAATTGTCCGAGAGGGATGCAGGACCGAATTCCCCCCCGGTGATGAGTGACTAAGACTACCTAAAGAAGTATGGTGCTACGGCTTAAAGCATGTCTACCCTAGATGACTAGCATACTTAGAGTTAGAATCATATCACATCATATGTCTGATATCATCTGCATCATTTTATGATTATCTTGTGGCTTATGTTTTGTGGAATAACTACCTTGCTGAGTTCTGTTGAACTCATTCCTTTTCTATTGCAATATTTGCTAGACTACTCTACAGGTGATTACTCTGATGGTACGTTCCCTGAGGCGGACCCGAATACCTCATACTACTATCAGGAGGCTAGCTACAATGAAGACTTCGGTGACGGTACCGAAGCAGATCCTTCGGCGTATCAGGGTTAGCCCTTGGATAGTTTGGGAGCAGCCATGTTGGATCTCTTTGGTCTTCACTATCAAAGAGAACATATTTATTGTGGAGGAGACTTATGCGTAGCTGCCCACCCCCCTTCTTTTATGACAGTTAAACTTGGAGGATTTGTAATAACTTTAAATTGATTTTCATAACTTGGGATTTGTAATTTACCAATTTTGACCTCACTTTCCGCTTGAGAGGAGGAGTGGATTCCGCCCACTGCCTTTTAATTTATCTGATAAGATATTTACTTCAGCACTCTGATTATCTTTGGTATCTCATTTACGAATTCTATTATTATCAGTTATTAGTTTAATATTAATTGTTCATAATTGTGTTATCGTTGATGTGGATGATGTGGTCCCTGGACTATGGATCTTCGGGGTTGTGGATCACATCCCGGGTATGCCAGATAGGGTACCAGCTGGGTGGATGTGACAGAGTGGTATCAGAGCCCCAGGTTCAGTAAGACCCTAACCACAGAAGCGATGACGGAACATTCCAAGTTACAGATCAAAACGGTTACTCAACTATTCTTAGAGCTGAATAATAGAAAATCGGGATTAGTAACTAAATAAATGGGACTTAACAGATTATGGAATAAGACACAATAATATAACCAAAACAACTTGATCTCATTAATCACATAAGAAATTTTTTACAAGTCTGAAAGAAAGTACATTTGTGAAAACATAAAAGGAAATTCCTAGTGCTATCTATCTAGGTGATCTACTCCGACAATCTGTCTGATCCCTTCTCTATCTGAACTCATCCTCGAGTCATGTAAACCTCTCACCTAGAGTGTGCATGTATGAATCCATCCTCATCTGTCGAGCCTCCATCCTCTCGAGTATGGAATGAATCGAAGACTGATGAGAAGCCACACCGGGAATCTCAGAAGTCTGGTGAGATGAACCTCCAACCTCGAAGGATCGTGGAGCAGGAATCTCCTCATGCCCCTGATCAACATTCTGAGCTGGAGCATCACCGTGATCATCATCGCCTCCATGCTCATCTACATCGTCATCCTCGTCCTCCTCGTCGATGTCAGCCTCATCATCTGATCTAACTACATTACCAAGCCCCATCTTCTTGATCGACCATGCACATAGGTCCTCACCTATCTCTATATCAGGAATCATTAGTGTGTCCTCTAAATCCACCAAAAAGTGCTGGAAGATGCATGTCAGGACCCGACCAAAAGCTAAGTTTTTGACCCCGGGGAGCTCAACTCGGTCTATCATGACATGCTGCACGATGTGAGCTAAGTCTATTTGCACTCCAATGTAAATGCAGTAGATGACTAATGCCTCCATGATCATCACCCTACTGTGATGCCCTGCCTTCGGAATGATGTTTCGCCCGACGGAGCGAGCGATGACTCGAGCAGATGGTAGCATAGAAGTACCACTCCTGGGCATGTAGCAGTTCTCATCATTCCATAGAGTCATGCATATCTCGTGTGTCTCGTGTGGGAGAAGAGCCTCCATGATGTCCGTGCGAGGAGGATCCACCAATGGAAATCTGGTATGGACGGCACCCTCAAGATCGTAGCCAACTCAACGGTGGTGAATGTGATCTTGATGCCTCTGACCACGGAGTTGATGACAATCCGAGAACCGTCTCGTGGGTCATCGTCGAATCGGTAGGTCAGGTTACTATAGAAGTATCTGACAAGCTCTGGATAGACTGGAAATGGTGTGGTGTACAAAGGTAGCCAGCCCATCGCCTCTAACCTCTCCCGGATGCGGAAAGTCTCTAACTCATCCAAGATTACCAACCTCCCGTACTCGATCGGTATGTCGTTGAAGTAGTGCTCAAACAGGAACTCTGCCTGAGGCAAGATGAAGAGGTCCTCCTCGATAACCTCTTTCCGTGGAGCGTGCCCTTGACCTCTTGTCAGCCCTCCGTCCTCCTCGAGGCATGATGAATCTGTGGAGACAAGAAAGAGATTTCATTTTGATTAGTCCCCGTGTGCATTTGTTAGGTAAAGGGCATTTTCGTAAATTTTTGAAATATTTAAACTTTTGCAAAACTGCGATTCGAACATACTAGCATGTACATAAGACTTGGATAAACATGCTGGGATGATTTGTTTGGTGAAAACCTAACAGTTTGGCCATGTAGAAGTGAAAATTCAGCAAGAAGTGAGAAGGAAAATCCCTCTTTGGGCTATGTTTGTGATTTTCCAAAAGTTGGATTTTCGGCAAACCAAGTGTGGGAACACCTTTCCCATGGTAAATTAGTCATGTGAGACTTGGTTTCATGTCAAAATTCAAATTGGTTTAAAAATGAGGCAAGTGTTTGCAAAGTTGGAAAATTTTGAAATGAATAGTGATTTTGGAACCAAAGTGTGTGAAATCTTGTGTTCTATGCTTGGTTTTGTTTATTCTAAACGTCCCTAGACATGATTCTAACCATTAGCAACAAGCATTTTACAGTTTTGAAAGAAAAATCATATCATGGTAAATGAAAATGCAAGAAAAGAGAAGAAGAATGTAAGGATTACTTGTGTAGATGATCAATACAAGTTTGCAAGAGTTTGGAAGCCTCAAATAAGCCCTAAAACCCTTAGAGACCTTAAGAGAAATCTTTTCCTAGAGCCAAGAACGAAGTGGAAGTGTTTTGAAATGAAACGAGTGGGCCATATATTCTGTTTTGCGCAGATTATGTTTTGGTCGATACTATTGGGCGATGCCATCGACCAAATGTATCGACCAATAAGGGAAAATTTTTGCTTTTGGGTTTTTTGTGGAAATCTGATTTGTGATTTGATTTTTACCAATGTTGGATTATAATCTAGCTATGTTGATGATTTTAAGCATGATGTGGGCATTCTAATCTTTTGATCAAGTGATTATTGACAAGTTTAATTTTCGATGTTGTAATCCTTGACTCTCTTGCAGAATGGTGCTTCTAAGAAATCGTTTGATTGGTTCTGATAATTCCGGAGTGGACGATGTGCCTACTAGGGTCCCGGACCAGCAAAGACAAAGGGAACCCCACCCCTAATGGAGTTCCCGAAGCCCCTGAAATCGGAAGCTTCAGAGACATTGCTAGCGTTATGACCAACATGATGCAGCAACAGGCAGCATAGTTCAATCAAATGATGATCGGATTTATGGCCTTGCAAGAAGAGAATCGAGCAAGTGGTTCAAGAAAACCCGGCCATGCAGCTCCGTTGTAGAGAGGTCCACCGAGATCCCGCATACCAAACTGATGGAGAGTTTTCTTAAGCTTCAAGTACCAACTTTTACTGGCGTGACCAAGGACGTCCTCTTTCCTAATAGATGGTTGAGAGAACTGGAGAAGGCATTCAGACACCGACGGTGTTCGGACATTCAGAAAGTGTTGTTTGCAGAACAAAGCTTCATCATGAAGCTGATGCATGGTGGACCTCCACCAGGCCTATCCTCGAAAACCTCCATGCTGATGTGGTTTCTTGGGAGTTGTTTAAAGAAGCATTTTGTAGAAACTATTTCCCTGAGTCAGTGAAAGATGCCAAGGAAGCAGAGTTCATGGCATTGGTACAAGGTTCCCTTTCTGTGCTAGAATACCAGCAGAAGTTTGAAGAACTCTTTTTCTTCGCTCTTGATTCCTTAGGCTCCGATGTTGCCAAAGCAAAGAAATTCTTCAAAGGGCTGCGAGCTGCGATCAAAGTTCACCTCACTGCCTTACCTCTTGGGAACTATGCTCAGGCCATTGAGAATGCAAAGAAGATTGAGGAAACTGAGAAGGAGAATACGCGAGCTCAGAGACCTTGGCAGTCCAGACCTCCTAGATTTGTTGATCGTACTGACCATCGTTTTGCGAGGCCTGCGCCGTACCCCGCTCCCACCTTTCAGCCCCAGAGTGTTGGGCCAAGTCCTAGTGCTGTTCATGTAGGCCAGTACGGCCAGACTAGTGGGACCCGACCTGCGGGATTTGTCCAGCCTCCTCAACCTGGAATGGTGCATCCCAAGCTTGCCTCTCAGAGACCTCCAGTGGTAGCTACCTCTGTTGGACCAAAGGATAATGTTTGTTTCTTTTGCAAACAACCTGGCCATTTTGCCCGCCTCTGCCCCAAGAAGTCTGTTCAGCCCAGTGCTCCTGTTCAGAAGAGTGTCCCTGCTCCTCCTGCCGGCAGAGTCTTCAGTTTATCTGGTGTTGACCAAGAAGCTTGTCACGATGTTGTTACAGGTACATTGTTAGTTGCTTCTTTACTAGCATTTGTGTTGTTTGATACGGGTGCATCTCATTCACTCATTTCATCTACTTTTTCTGTGAAGACTAACCTAACACCCAGATGTTTATCTAGTTATTTGTCAATTTGTACCCCTGTTGGGTCTGCTGTTAAACTAGATAAAGTGTTAGAGGAATGTCCTGTTTGTGTTTGTGGATTGAACTTGAAGGCAAATTTGGTGTTGTTTGATATGAGGGATTTCGACGTGATCTTGGGAATTGATTGGTTGACATCCTACAATGCTGTGATCTTGTACTCTTCAAAGAAGATTCAATTTCGATTGGAAGGGAATTCAGTTTTGGAGTTCCAAGGGAAGAAGGGAAGAGTGAGCAAGAAGACTTTGACCACTTTAATGCAAGTCCACTCCTTGGTGGAAGATGCTTCATCTGGGGGCAAGGTCAAAGAAAGGAAGAGACTTGAAGATGTCAGTGTTGTTCGTAACTTTGCTGATGTGTTTCCAGACGACCTATCAGGACTACCCCCTAATAGAGAGGTTGAGTTCTCTATAGACTTGACTCCTGGAGCATCTCCGGTGTCTAAGGCTCCTTATAGGATGGCGCCTACCGAGCTAGAGGAGTTGCAAACTCAGCTGAACGAACTCCTGGATAGAGGTTTTGTGCAGCCAAGTGTGTCGCCCTAGGGAGCTCCGGTCTTGTTCGTTAAGAAGAAAGACGGTAGTATGCGCCTATGCATTGACTACCGAGAGTTGAACAAGTTAACGATCAAGAATAGATACCCGCTGCCTCGGATTGATGATCTATTTGACCAGTTGAAAGGTGTGTCTGTGTTCTCAAAGATTGACTTAAGGACTAGGTATCACCAGTTGAAAGTGAAGTCAAGTGATATCTTTAAGACGGCGTTCCGAACAAGGTATGGACATTATGAATTCAAAGTTATGCCTTTTGGTTTAACGAATGCTCTTGCCGTGTTCATGGACCTCATGAACCGGGTATTTCATGATGTGCTCGATAAGTTTGTAATCATATTCATTGATGACATCTTGATTTACTCGAAGAATGAGGAAGAGCACGTGGAACATCTGAACTTCACATTGCAAAGGTTGAGAGAAAAGAAACTCTATGCTAAGTTTAGCAAGTGTGACTTTTGGCTCTCAAGGGTAGTGTTTCTTGGCCATGTTGTTTCAGCCGAAGGTATTCGTGTTGACCCGGAGAAAGTGCAAATTGTTACCGATTGGGAGAGACCGAAGACCGTGACTAAGATAAGAAGTTTCCTTGGATTGGTAGGATACTATCGGAGATTTATTGCGAACTTTTCTAGGTTGGCTGCCCCCATGACTAAGCTAACTAGAAAGGAAGAGAAGTTCGTTTGGACTGAAGCTTGAGAGAAGAATTTTGAGGAGCTGAAAGTTAGATTGACAAGTGCCCCGGTTTTCACTATACCTGATAGTTCCGGAGGGTTGACAGTCTACACTAATGCTTCCAAGATCGGTTTGGGTTGCATTTTGATGCAACACGACAAGGTTGTGGCTTATGCCTCTTGGCAATTGAAGGACTATGAGCGGAATTATCCCACTCACGACTTAGAGCTTGCCGCCATTGTTTTTGCTTTAAAGATTTGGAGACATTACCTATACGGTGAGAAGATTGCTATCTTCACAGATCATAAGAGTTTGAAAAACTTCTTCACCCAGGACGAGCTGAATATGAGACAAAGAAGATGGTTGGAGTTGGTTTCTGACTATGATTGTGATATCCAATATCACCCAGGTAAAGCAAATGTAGTTGCGGATGCTCTTAGTAGGAAAGGTCAAAGGAAGGATTTGAACTTGTGTGCATTGAGTCGACCTTTGTTGTTGTCAATGGAAAGGTTTGGCTTAGAAGTGGTTCCTGAGGATTCGGATTGTATTCTTTATGCCATGACAGCAAGATCCACCCTTAGAGACTGGATTGTTGCTTTGCAGAGTTCTGACCCTAAGTTGAAAGAGAAGATTGAGAAGATTGTCGCAAATTCAGAAATGGACCTTGCTTTTAGTACATCCTTAGATGGTACCTTATTGTTTAGAGGTAGACTCTGTGTGCCTGCTGTTGATGAAATCAAGAAGGAAATATTGAAAGAAGCACACCAGTCGATCTTTACAATACACCCTGGAAGTACCAAAATGTATAAAGACTTAAGGGAACATTTTTGGTGGAATGGTTTGAAAGTGGATGTTGAAGACTTTGTTGCCAAGTGTGAGACTTGTCAGCGTGTTAAAGCCGTTCGTCAACCTCCGTCCGGAAGTGGGAAGATATCTCCATGGACTTCGTGACTAGCTTGCCGTGGACAAGTAAAGGAAATGACATTGTGTGGGTGATTGTTGATAGGTTGACTAAATCAGCCCATTTCATTCCTATGAAGATCACTTACACTTTGGACAAGCTAGCTAGACTTTATGTGGACAATGTGGTTCGTCTGCACGGAGTGCCTGTGAGTATTGTTTTTGATAGTGATCCTAGGTTCACCTCAAGGTTTTGGAATGGATTGCAGAAAGCCGTGGGAACCCAATTGAATTTGAGTACAGCTCATCATCCACAGTTTGATGGACAATCTGAGCAGACAATTCAAATTTTGGAAGATATGCTTAGATCTTGTGTGGTGGATATGGGTGGAAATTAGGATGAACACTTAGCTTTAGTTGAGTTTGCCTATAACAACAATTATCAACCAACAATAGGCATGGCTCCATTTAAAGCTTTGTACGGTAACACTTGTAGGACACCTTTGTATTGGACTGAGACAGGTGAAAGAAAAGTCTTAGGCCCGGAAATGATTGAAGCTACAAGTGCAATGGTTGACATGATTAGAGAAAGGATTAAGTCTGCCCAGTCAAGACAGAAATCTTATGCTGACAAGAGAAGGACCGATCTGGAGTTTCCAATTGGAGAGCAAGTTTTCCTTAAAGTGTCACCTATGAAAGGGGTGACGAGATTCAATGTGAAAGGAAAGCTTAGCCCTCGCTTCATTGGACCTTATGAAATCTTGGAAAAGGTTGGATCTGTTGCATATCGCTTGGCCTTGCCCCCATCTCTTGCTGGAGTTCACAATGTGTTCCATGTTTCAATGCTTCGGAAGTACATAGAGAACCCGGAACACATACTACAGCAAGCACCCGAAGGACTTAGTGCCGATCTTTCTTACGATGAAGGACCAGCCAAAATCCTAGATAAAAAGGACAAGTAGCTGCGGAATCGCACCATCCCTTTGGTGAAGATTCAGTGGAAGAACCATACCCCGGAAGAAGCTTCATGGGAGAAGGAAGACGAAATGAAGGAGAAGTTTCCTCATCTTTTTGGAAGCACAGTTACGCTTTCAATTTCGAGGACGAAATTTCTTTTAAGGGGGGGAGAATGTAAAATCCAGCTTTTACCTAACCTTGACCCAACCCGGCCATTGTTGTGTTTGTAGGTCCGAAGACCCGAAGTGGTAGTAGAAGGGACTTGTGGGCCCTATTAGTTGATGACGTGGTGTTGGAACTCCAGTCTATGGACATTGATGATGTTGCTCCTTCCTTGAGCACATTATCAGTGTTAAGTTAGAATCTGCGCACTGATGAAGAGTGAGACAGTTGAGATATCAAACAGACTCCTATCCACAATCCGAAGATACTCCCTGAAACTAGACCTCTTGAGTGAACTGTAGGAGAAAACCCCATGCAATTTGACCTTGTATAGCCCTCCAAGTCCACACCTAAAGTTGCATAACTATTCTGAAAAATTCTGCAGAAACATGAATTGGTCGATACTATTGGTCGATACTATCGACCCAATGTATCGACCAACAGAGTTGCTGTCAGCAACTTTTGCCTAGTTTTGATTCAGTTTGATCTCCGATTGTTCTGATTTCTTCTCTAATCCATCATATATGCTTGTTTAGGGTTTTAAGACTATTTGGGCCACTTGCTTATGATCTTGGACCATCCTCTTCTCCAATTCAAGGTAATGATAGTTATCGACATAATTACATAAGATGTGAAATTTTGACTTGGTGTTCCTAACCTAATGAACATAGTCTCTATCTCATATTCTTATTATGTTAGACTTGTTACATATGTCTTTCAATAGTAACTTTGTGTTTACATTAGTTTTATTTCAATCTCTTATTAGGTTTATCAATTTCAATATATGATGAATTATGTCAATGTCATGAATCGAATGTTTACTATGATAATACATCTTGTGAATTGATATGATGAACTTGGGCATGTGATTGCTTAAGTATAACTTGGGATTGAGGAGTACCCTACTCGTGCTTCTGTCCTTGGACATCGGAGGGAATAGTATGGGATGTTCTCCGAAGATGTCCATCGACGCTTTCTCGGGTTATTGGATGACATACATAGGACTTGTCTAGATGTATGGCTAGGATGTCCCTGTCATATTAGACCCGAATCGGAAGGGCATTGAGACCGAACGACCCGTGGTAGTAGTGTGGATTTGTGGGCGCTAAAGACTGGTAACCACCCCGTGAGAGGACATAAATTGCATTGCGGTTACCCGAAAGGGGCCATTTATTGGTAGGGTTCCAAATGGCTAGACTTGGGCTCACGAGCGCTCAAGATCGGTGAAATGATCCGTGAGGGGACGTGAGAGCTTCCCGTCTACTATTTGTGGATGACCAATAGGGTTGATGAGTCCGGTGAGTAATATCCGTAACTCTAGTGTGAAGGATACCAAAAAGGATCCCGAGAGGGGAGGAATGGACGTATCTGGAACTGACATGATATGATTAAGTAGAAGACTTGCATTGGGCTAGGCTTTACCTTGACATGCGCCAATACTTAGACCAAATGGTGATGTGAGAGAGTGGTGACCGAAACCCCTAACCATGGAATTGTCCGAGAGGGATGTAGGACCCAATTCCCCCCCCCTCGTTGATGAGTGACTGAGACTACCTAAAGAAGTATGGTGCTACGGCTTAAAGCATGTCTACCCTAGATGACCAGCATACTTAGAGTTAGAATCATATCACATCATATGTCTCATATCATCTGCATCATTTTATGATTATCTTGTGGCTTATGTTTTGTGGAATAACTACCTTGCTGAGTTCTGTTGAACTCATTCCTTTTCTATTGCAATATTTGCTAGACTACTCTACAGGTGATTACTCTGATGGTACGTTCCCTGAGGCGGACCTGGATACCTCATACTACTATCAGGAGGCTAGCTACAATGAAGACTTCGGTGATGGTACCGAAGCAGATCCTTCGGCGTATCAGGGTTAGCCCTTGGATAGTTTGGGAGCAGCCATGTTGGATCTCTTTGGTCTTCACTATCGAAGAGAACATATTTATTGTCGAGGAGACTTATGCGTAGCTGCCCACCCCCCTTGTTTTATGACAGTTAAACTTGGAGGATTTGTAATAACTTTAAATTGATTTTCATAACTTGGGATTTGTAATTTACTAGTTTTGACCTCACTTTCCGCTTGAGAGGAGGAGTGGATTCTTCTCAGTGCCTTCTTAATTTATCTGATAAGATATTTACTTCAGCACTCTGATTATCTTTGGTATCTCATTTTCGAATTCTATTATTATCAGTTGTTAGTTTAATATTAATTGTTCATAATTGTGTTATCGTCGATGTGGATGATGTGGTCCCTGGACTATGGATCTTCGGGGCTGTGCATCACATCCGGGTATGCCAGATAGGGTACCGGCTGGGTGGATGTGACAATACTTGCATTTCATTGTCTCATATCATTGCATTTACATTGCTTTGGATTGTCTGTGAAGATGTTTATTGTGATTAGATTGCTTGCTAAGTTTTTTATAAGCTTACCCTTCAGGGGATATGTTTTTAGATGCTTTTGCAGGAACGGAAGAGAACTCATGCTTCGGTGCGGAGGACCATTCCTTACATGTTATAGCTCCGAAAATCAATGGAGAAGATCATGACCGGTGGTGTGACTAGCACACAAGTTTGGACTACTCGACCAGCAGCCGGCTTCATCTTATTCGCCGATGGGATCGTGAACTAGAAGCTAATCCAAAGTTACAAGAGCACAATCCTAAGGTGAAGAAGATGAAGGCTGAAGAAGAAGAAGAAGAGCCTATGGAAGATTTTGATTAGTTTACTCTTTATTCTTCTAGACTTTATTTTGAGTTGTAATAGTTTAGACCTTACTTTAGATTTTTTATCTACCTTCCACATTTGTTGTGGGGTATATTCCACTATACTCTTCAATTATCTTTTTTATTGGTTTCTTGTTATTCCGCACTCTAATATTCTTTTGTGATCCTTTCTTGATTATTATTCTTAATTCACTTGAATACAATGATTTGTTCTTGCTTTTGATTATGTTATTGTGCGATGTGGGATATGATCACCCTAAACTTGATCTTCGGGGCTATGGATCACACCTCTGGGTATTCCAGATAGGTACCGGCTGGAGGGATATGATAGTGACCTTTGTTGATGATTCAAATGCCAATGTTAATAGGAATTATCGGTCTCACCCCAAGCTTACCTCTATCTTCTGTCTTATATTTACTGAGGTTTCCTTTAGCTTATTATCTGCTCATAAATTAACCACCACTTAAAACTACTCTGTTAACTTTTCATGCTTATTGCGGTTTTAGGATCTTACAATGAAGAGCACGAATGGTAGAGGCCGTGAGTCAAGAGGGTTGTACTTGTTCGATTACATTTCCCCTGTTGCATGTTCGAGCATATCCGCCCCTCACCAAATTCACTGTCATTTGGGTCATCCTTCAGATAGTTTGAAAATTTTGAATAAACATTTTAGTTCCATCTCTACTTTATCTTGTGAGTTTTGTCAATTTGGGAAACTTCATCTTGTAAGTTATCCCCCTCGAATTACATAGATAAACTTTCCCTTGTTCATTCTGATGTGTAGGGACCCCTTTTAGTATTTTGTTACATTTATGGATGATTATTCAAGAGTTACTTGGATATATTTAATAGCAAGTCGTTCTGAATTGTTTAACAATTTTTGTGCTTTTGTGACTGAATTCATATACAATTTGGGGTAGTTATCAAAATTCTCCGGAGTGACAATGCCAAAGAATTTTTTTTTCCTATCCTTCTAATACATTTATGACATTAAATGGCATTCCTCATCAATTAATGTTCACACCCCACAATAGAATGGTGTGGTAAAATGGAAGAATCACCTTCTAATGGAAATCATCCGCTCTTTATTGTTTGAAATGCAGATCCCCAAATCCTTTTGGGCTGATGTTGTCCTGATTGCTTCTTATCTTATTAACCGGATGTCCTCTTCTATTTTGAAAGGTGGTATCTCGTTTCTTTGTTATTTCCAGGTAGTCCTTTACATAAGTTGACTCCTTGTGTATTTAGGATTGTCTGCTTTGTTCAGAACCACCTTCCTAGGTTGTCTAGCTTGACCCAAAAGCCCATATGTCACATCCACCTAGCCAGTATTCATCCACCGAATACCCAAAGGAGTAACCCACATCCCAACAAATCAGGTCTCAGACAATCACAAATCATTCCACAGAATAGACCAATTATGAGTAAGAATAAATCAATGTCATAAATATTAACAAAGAAATATATCAAGAAACAAGGATCTCAAAAGGATCTCAAACCAAATCAGAGTGCGGAAATGATGACAAAACTAAAGTAATCAACTGGAAAAGAAAAAACATAATCCAAACTCCTAAATGTTACTTCAGGTATGTGTCCTTAAGTAAAATACAATTTCAAAGCTCAAAAGTCTCCATATCATGAACGGTATAAATCAACTCATGAGTTGAACTAATTCTGATACTTGCAGTCAATATACAAACATTCTTCACTGTGAAAGTCATAACCCCCAAAATCTTGTACACCATATGGATTGGTCGCCGGTGTCTCGTATTCTTGAAATTTTGTGACATCTGGATTTACATCAAACTCCAAAATAGTAAATCCCACAAAGGGTGTGCTCAAAAGAACTCAACGAATAGTTCACAAACAAATAACCAATATCATAGTCTAAGTCAATACATCATATAGTGCAACATAACATGAAGTGGAATGCAACAATGCTACTATACTCTAACGGATGCCAGTCCCTATATGGTAGACACGCATTAAGATAGAACACTAGCCTCCTCTTAGTAGATCTTGTCACTTTAATTTCTCATGGGTTGATTACCGATCTTGAGATCTCAGGTAAGGGGTCAAGGCATCCCACTCAAACTTTCACATTGGTTGGGGTTTAGGTCACCAATCTCTCACCACACCATTGGTATGAGTACTAGCACATGTTAGGGTTATACCTATCTCAATGCGAGTCAACTATGTAGTCACATCTTCCTAGGTTCAGTACCTCCCATCATGCACCTCACACTCTTGGTTCAGTATTCACCCCTACAAGAGTCAATGTATCCTATGCGTCCAACCGACTGGAACTATGCCTTCCCTTAACCCTATTGGTCATCCACATATAACGGACAGGAAGCTCTCATGTCCTCTCACGGGTTGGCTACCAGTCTTGAGAACCATTAAGCCCAAGTCTATTATATGCAGCCCTACCAATGAATGGCCCTCACAATGTGGTTGTGTCATCTCATGGGTTGGTTACCGGTCTTGAGCGCCCACCACCCCACACAGGTCACTTGGCATCAATACCCATGCCGATAGGGTGTGATATGACGGGGTACCTAACAAAACTCCTCTAGACTTCCTAGTCATGGCAACAAGTAATTGTGAAAAGTGCTAGGGGCATTAGAGGATTGTGTCTCATACCACCCCTGCTGACATCCCAAGCTTGAAACACCCAAATTGGTATACCCCAATCCACAATCAAAACATACATTCACTTTCCACAAAGTAGTAAAAGGTTCAATCGCATTCCCCATTCATAATTGATTTAAGTCCATAATTTCACATGTTGATCCATACATCAATATCAATAACAAACGACTTATATTCTATAATTTTAGAATCATAAACATCATTCCTAAATCCTAAAATAGCAGCATGTATAATAATAATGAAGTTTCATATCAACTAAGAAAGTCACAATGGTTAAGTGCAAGTGAACGTCCTCACCTTACTTATGATTTGCAACTTTGAAAAAAAAAAGTCAAATAGTATATTTACGCTTCCCAAAAAGTCCTATTAACACATTGGTTCAAAGTTAGAAATAACCCTAGAGGTCCTATATCAATAAGGGAAACAAAAGACTAACATACAGAGGGTGGTTGGTCGGGGTGGTTGCCTGGGGCAACCAGGGTAGGCGACCAGAGCAGGTCGGGCGATCAGGCCAATCAACCAGCATACGAGTACAGAAAGAATGTTCGTCAGAAGGCTTCCTAATTGGGTTCTAAACTACTCTGAAAATACATAGAATGAAATAATACTAGAACATGATCTATCATAGTTTAGACATAAAATAAAAAAAAAAAGGAATGAAAACCTAACGAATCCTATATTAGGTCTTCTCAGAAATCAATCCGGAAGATTCACAAATAAGCCAGAGTGAATAGGGATTCACTAGAGAGTATAGAGGGTAGAATTAGGTTGATATAGTAACTAGAAGCCTTCAACTAGGTCTAGATAGTAGGAGAAATCAATCATATAAGAGAATTAGAAAGAAGAATATGAGTACTAACCTTTAAGAAGGTAAATCGCCATTCAAAAACTTTGTTGAATGCTCTCCACACTGTCTTTCACCTTCGCAGAGTGTTCTCTAGTAAGCTCTGACGTTCTCTGACAACTTCATATCATATTGACACGTTTTAGTATGAAAACAACTTAAATAAGGCTTCAAAAATTGAAATTCCAAATTGCCCTTTTCTTGTGGAACTAGGTTGGTTGCTTGGGGTGACCAAGTCAATCAAGCAGCCTTGTAACTTTTGTTCTAGGTATAGAATCAAGGCCATGAAAGCCCATGCTCTACCCTTGTTCCTATTCTATACAATAGAAGGATCTTACCTGATTTTCAAGACCTTCTACACGTGTCATCATTGAATACTTGATCCATCTACCCAATCTGTTAGCGTCTAAGTTAGATATCCTTCCAATCCCTGACAAAACTCCCAACACAGCATCATCTCCATTTACTTCCATTGGTTCGGAAACCAACCCAATGGTCTCTACGTGGATGGCCCACAGTTGCCTTCTTTTCGCACTCTGGATTTTTGGACTTACAATAAGGATTTCCGAGTTGGATGTTGGAAAATTTCACCTTCTTCCCCCACTTAAAAGAAATTTGTCCTCAAAATTGGGAGTGTATTTAGGTTTTCAAAGAGATAGGAATACTTCACTCCTATCTCATCTTCTTTCTCCCAAAAAGCTTCCGTAGGGGGATGGTTCTTCCGCAACTGCTTGTCTTTCTTATCCAAGATCTTCACTAATTCTTCTTCATAGGTAAGATCTGCACCTAGAAGTTCATTCTTTTTGGAGGAGATGCTCAAGATTTTCTACACATTGACATAGCATTGATATGTGGAACACGTCATGCACACCGGCCAATGACTAGGGTAAAGCCAAATGGTGTGCGACAGGTCCAACCTGTTCAATGATCTCGTAAGGTCCTTTGATGTTGAACCTCGTTACTCCCTTAGGTGACACATTCAAAAATGCTCTTTCCTCAACTTGAAACTCCAAATCAATTCTTCTTCTATTTGCATAAGACTTTAATGTGTTGTCTTGAACCTTTCTCTGATCACATCAAAAATGGTATTTGTTGTCACACCCCACCTGTGAAACCCGACCCTAACCTTAACCCGGATACTCTTTTATTGTAGGTCCAAAGACCCGAAGTAGAAGTGAAAGTCAACTATGGGCCATATTGGTAGGAGATATAGTGTTCGACTCCGAACCTATGGAGATTGAAGATGATGCCCCATACTTGAAGACAATGTTGGATATAGGGAAGAGACTGCACCTTGATGAAGAGAAGATTAGTTGATGACCTTAGAGCTATGTGGGATATGATTTAAAGCCATTTTTTCATGCTAGGTATGTTATAGAATATGTGTTTAAAGTTTTGTTTGATTCCAAGTAGTGGAAGACCCTCAAATCCCTGTCTTTGGCTTTGCTGATAGCCTGGGTCGAGTGCTTGGGTCGACTGGACCATGCTACCCAGCCAATCGACCCAGAGATGCTGAACTCGAACATAATCTTCTGTTTTGAGTATCTTGCTATATATACCCCATGACTTCGTGATTTTAGTATCCCTAGCCTCCAAAACACTTAGAGAACGAAAGGAAACCATCTCCAAGCCTCCAAGAGTGGAGAAGAAGATCCAACCTTGCAAACTTGCAAGTTCTCTCTCTTGTTCTTCAATTAAAGGTTAGTAATCAATCTTTTGTATTATTGATTCATTCTTTCTATAATCACTCTCATCTTTGAACGGAGATTATGATGAAGATGCTGCAACCTTGTAGTCATATCTTTACAATCTCTTTTCATTCTCTTGTGCTATGATCATCTCATTCATTCTTAACATGATTCTTATGATTTCTTCTTAAACTATGATAATATTCCTATTTTGATTCATTCTAGCATTATAGATGCTTCTCTATGATTATTCATACCTCTGATCTATTGTGTTCTCGTACTAGAATAAGATCTAATCATCTCTAGTTCATCTCTTTCATTCATAGCATGTTTCCAATGAAAACTATGATTTTTACCAAAATAGAAACTATGATTCTAAATTAGTAAGTAATGGTTTTAATGGTGGTTTGATGTCTAAATTATGCTTTTTAGTCTTAGACTACTGTGTTAGACATTCTCTCCAAGTTTCGTCGCATTCCGGTTTGTGTAGCATAGGTTTCGGATCAAGATTCCCTTTTTATTTCCGGATTTGCTCTTGGGCAGATTGCCTGGGTCGACTGGAGCACTTAACCAAGCCAATCAACCCGCAAGAACATAATCTGTTTTCTTCGTCCGATTCGATTCGATTCATGCTTATTCTTTTAGGACTACTTCCTAATGATTGTGTGATGCTATTTTAAGGTTTATTTGCTAACTTTGGATTCATCCTCTTGTCCATCCTGAATACATTCGAATCTATTTAAGGTAAGGAAAGTCGTTACCATATTAACATAGATTGCATAGATTTAGTTTCTAAATTGGGAACTACTTAGATTTGCTACTGATATGTTAGTTTCTATTATGATATGAATGCTGCAAGTACATTAGGATCTTATTTCCTTATTTACTTTATGTACTTGATTATGTATGAATACTTACTCATGTATGTTTATTATTTATTTAATCTGTCTTATTATGCTCTTTCATATGATAAGATATTTGTCGTGGATGATATGACTAAATTATGATTGTGATTGTTTAGGTATGATTTGGGATTGGGGAATGTCCTTTTGACATTTCTGTCCTTGGACCTCATTGGGAGTAGTATGGGATATTTCCAATGTTGCCCTTTGACACTTTCCCGGATTATTGGTTTTCATACCTAGGACTTGTGACTTGTCTAGCAGTGTTTGGCTAGATTATACCCCTGTTATATCAGACCCGATTCGGAAGGGTATTGAGACTAAACGACCCGTGGTAGCAATGGGGATTCATGGGTGCTTAAGACCGGTGAGTTATATCCGTGAGGGGACATGAATCACATTGTGGGGACCATTTATGGGTAGAGTTGCATATGGATAGACTTGGGCTCATGGGCGTTCAAGACCGGTAACCAACCCGTGAGAGGACATGAGAGCTTCCCGTTTACTATATGTGGATAACCTATAGGGTTGATGTGAAACCCAGCCCTAACCTAACCCTGACCTTGACCCGGTAACCCGGTTGTTTTTAGGTCCGAAGACCCGGAGTAAAGAAAGAAGCCAACTATGGGCCATCTCAGTAGAAGACACGGTGTTTGACTCTGAACCCATGGATGTTGTCGATGGAGTTCCATACTTGGATGTCTGTGTAGATTTGGAAAGGAAGCTGCAGTTGTCTGAAGATGAGATTAGTTGAAGGACTTGGAGTATTATCTGACTTGGTTTGAAGGTATTTCTTCACACTTGACATGTTACTTGATGTGTATGCAAAAGCCCATAAGCTTTAAAGCCCAGCACGCCCCAGCCGGACCCACGGCACGAGAGGGACCACAGCCCGAAGACGGACGAGTGATCAACCCCCACAAAACAAAACAAAAGAACAACCATAACAAGAGGGAAGAAAAAAGACCAAAATGAAAGAAGAATCATAAACGAAACGGAAAATAGAATAAAGGCACACGGAAAGAGAGGAAGCAAAACCACACACCAGGGAAAAGAGCCGAAGAAAAACAGATAAAGCAACCCGAGAAGACAGGGAACAAAACTCACGAGACGACACCGAGGGAGACCAAGAAGACAAGGACGCCACCAAGGCGGACAAGCAGACGGAGCAAACACGGGAATCTGAGAAGGGAACCGCAACACCGGAGAAGCCCGCCGCGCCCCAAGGGACGCAAGATCCGCCGGATAGCTAACAACAGTCAAAAAGGAAGAGCAAAGAAACCGGAGGAAAACCAAATAACAAAAGGAATCGAGCAAACAAAAGCAAAGAAGAGACAAACAAGAAGAATGATCAACCAGAGGGCATGACAGCAAGCAAGCACCGAAGGAAAGTCCAACACCACACGGGGAAGGGCCGGCACCCGGGACACCAGGCAGGGGAAGGCACCACCCCACAAACCAGGCAAGACGGGAGCGGGAAGCCAGCCAAAGCAAGTCCACGGACACAAGCGATAGAACTCCACGCGACGACCCGGTATCCCACACAGAGCCCATAGTCCCGACACGGACCACCAACCCATTGATCATCCACAAGGAAAGGAAGCCACGCCAGGGGGACGGCAAGCGGGAGCCCAAGCAACAAGAACCACCAAAAAGGCCCACAAGGAGCCCCACGGGGGAGGCGAGCGCCAGAATCCCCAGCTAACGGGGCGGCTCAAACCCTCCGATTAGGGTGACATACAGGACACAGCCAAACACTACAGACAATCCAGATATGTCATCCAACAGTTAGGAAGGTGTCCGAGGGCACCGGAAACATCCCATAAACCGAGTAGTCAAGGAGAAATGTCAAAGGACACCCCCCAAACAACGAAGCAACACAGCATCAATCATATCATCACAAATGGTAACTCCATATATGGAAAGAAATCAATATACAAATGATAACAGGAAGAAACAACAGAATCAATAATAGAAAAGAAGCGAATCAAAGAGAAAGAGAATATCAGAAGAACAAAGGAAACAAAAGATATAAAAAGAAACAGATAGATAGAAAAGGAAATAACCACCACCAAACAAAGAACCAAGAAACAAGAAGATGGAAACGAGAAGAAGGCAAACAAGAAACAACAAAGGAAAGATCCAAGAAAAAAGAAAGACGAAAGACCAGGAGGAAGGGAGGGATGGGAGGGAGACCAAGAAAGGGGAGAAAACGAGGAGAAGAAACGAAGGGGTTCAAAAGGGACGACAAGGGGAGACACACGAGTATCAGCATATAGGGGACCCAAAACACAACAAACAAGGTATCAAGATCCAAAAGGAAACAAAAAGTACCATAAATAAATCAAACAGGATCGATGAATTGAAATAGAAAACAAGGACAAGAACAAGGAGGATGGACATGCGGTAAGAAAACAGAAAACAGCATAGGTCCATGGAATAAGGCAGAAGCATAAATCAAAAAGGAAAAAAACCTACCAATATGTACTATCAGCATCAGAAGAACACAAGAAGGTAGAAGAGAACAACAGAACAGGAAGGATCATAGAAAGAAAACACAACCAAACCACAACATGATCAAGAAAGAAGATCCAAAGAGAACAGAAGGAAAAACAGAGATAAACAGGGATCATGAATCCCAAAAGCGCAATGATCAGGAAGATCAGCAGCCAAACCAGGATGACAGAGAACATGTCAGAGAGGCAACAGAGGAGCAGATCTCCCGTCTCAACCAAAAGGAAAGAAAAACAAAGAGAGGAGAAGAAGAGAGAGTAGACATACCGAGCAAAAAGAAGAGCCGACGAAGATCCGCCAAGAAAACCCAAGGAGCAAGAGAGGGACGCGAGGTCGGGGAGGGGGAGGCAGCAAAACGAAGGGACCGAGGAGACAAAAGAGCAAGAACAACCAAGCCAAAGAAGACCCAGGCGAGGGAGGCGACGGCCCCGACGACCAACCGACCAAGCAAGAAGGCCAAAACGGAAGAAGGCCGACAAACCAAACCAAAGAGGTTGCACACAAGCAAGGACACCAGAGGTAGAAAGCCCAAACCAAGAAGAATCACTCCAAGCCACAACAAAGACTCACGACTCCAAAAAGACCCACACAACCAGGATCAAAGCCGGACACAAGTCCCGGGAGGCAAAGCGATCTAACTGGTCATCGGACCACAAATAACAAGGTTCCGGTCAAGGTAGGGGGGTCACATTTGATCCTCCAAATCCACGATTATTCCTTATCTCTCCTTGTGTCGACTGGTCGAGTGGGCCACTTGACCAAGCACTCGACCAAAGGAAGGTGAAATCCGAGAAATTGTAATTTTAGGGTTTTTCACTCTTATTTAAACCCTACTTCGTATTTCTTTGTTAGGCTGCCTCCTAAACACTTTGTGAACGTGAGAACACCTCTCCGAAACTCTCTCTGGTGATTTCGAAGATTCCTCTGCAGATCTGAAGCCTCTCTTCTCTGTTTTTACAATTCAAGGTTAGTATCTCTTCTAAATTATTAATTTTATTTTCTTGATCTTGTTCTTGATTGAGATCAGGAAGTTGATGCTGCATCCTTGCAACCATCCCTTTGTGATCTCCTTCGTTTCTTTGAGATCTATGATCATCATCATGATCTCAACCCTAGCCGAAGATTTTCTTGAAACCCTAACCCTAGTATGATCTTCTAGAAACTCTTGTTAACCTCCCATGCGAGGGAAACCTCATGGGCAATGTTTATGTTAACCTAAATTAGCTTTCCTATGATTTTCTTATTGCTTTTGGCCAATTAATTATTTTTCTTTCATTCTGTGATCTCAACCTTTTTATGGGAACCATAAGGTTGAAACCCTAATTTCTTGGTATCAAGAACCCAAATTTTCCCCATGACTTTATGTTTTTATCTTACTATATGATCCTAATATACCTTAGGAAGTTCCCCTTCGAATTTTGGATCAATCCGACTTCAAACGAGGAAGTTATGGCCAAAGCAGTTTGTACAATTCCGTACTGACTTGCTTGGTCGACTCCTTGGTCGAGTGGGGCACTCGACCAAGCACTCGACCAAAGGAGTCAGTAGCTTCGTTTTTCGCCCGATTTGATTCGTTTGCTCTCTGATCTTTTAGGCATCTTCCCTAATGTTGTATCTATGATTGTTAGGAGTCTATTTGCTAAGTTTGGAGTTGCTCTCTTTGGTTTTTGGATCATATTCTTTGATAATCAGGTAAGGACAATTGATTCCTTAACTACATAGGTTGCTTGTTCTCTGGTTTCTACTTTGCGAAACTATGATTTTACATACTGTTATTGTATTTTAATTCTGATCTCCTACAGTGAGAACAGTAGCACTTGTTTATGTTATCCTTTTTATTATTCATGTTATATGAGTTAATTATTACTGCTTAATCTGATTTTGCTTTTACATTCTCTTGTATATGATGAACTGTTGGTTGTGTATGTCATGACTGATCTGAGAATGTGTTTGCCTAGGTATGGTTTGGGATTGGGGAGTGTCCATTTGACGCTTCTGTCCTTGGACAATCGGAGGGAATAGTATGGGATGTTCTCCGAAGATGCCTATCAACGCTTTCCCGAATCATTGGTTGTCATACCTAGGGATGTCTAGTAGTGTTTGGCTAGGATTTACCCCTGTTATATCAGACCCGAATAGGAAGGGTATTGAGACCGAACGAACCGTGGTAGCGAATGTGATTCACGGGCGCTCAAGACAGGTAACCAACCCGTGAGAGGACGGGAATTATATTGTGGGGACCATTTATTGGAGGGTTGCATATGGGTAGACTTGGGCTCATGGGCGCTCAAGACCGGTAACCAACCCGTGAGAGGACATGAGAGCTTCCCGTTTACCATATGTGGATAACCAATAGGGTTGATGAGTCCGTAGTCCGAGTTGGTCGGTGCCATAGGGAAAGTATCCGGATCTGACATGATATAACTGACTAGATAACTTGCATTAGGCTAGGCTTTTCCCTGACATGCGCCGGTACTTATGCCAAATTCTTGTGAGAGAGTGTGTTGACTTAACCCCTTACCATGGTTTGTCCTGAGGGATGCCCGGACCCATTGCCTACTGTAGCCGAGTGACTGACCTACCCAGAGTAGTACGGTGCTATGACTTAAAGCATGTCTACCATAGAGACCAGCATACATAGAGTTTAGATGCATTCATACTTTATCTGTTGGATATTGCATTGCATCATGTTATGTTTTGCCACATGTTATCTATGATGTTATGGATTAACTTGCCTTACTGAGTTTCTTCGAAACTCATTCCTTTTTGTACATTTTTTTTGTTAGATTATCCTGCAGGTACAGAGTATTTTGACTAGCAGTATAGTGAAGCGCAAGACGATGAAGCGTATTTCACGCAAGGTGCTGGCGACGATCAAGCTTACTCTGATGATCCCTCGGCGGATCAAGCTGCGTACTACTTTTGAAGGCAGCATAGAGTTAGAACAGATCCGTTGGATTGATGAAGTCCACACTTATGAAGACGTCATTTATAGACTAGAAGACTTATATTCTTAGTTTATTTATTAGTACATTGGTTTCAGTTGTATTTTCCTTTTAGACTTTCATTCTACGTTCCGCTATGTTTGTGGGGTGAGTTTCCGCCTCACTTTACTTATTTTGATATCTTTGGATATCTGGTATCTTTTCTGCACTTTGATTATATCATTTATTCTTTCTTTTGTTAAATCTTTTGTTTATAATATTAAACCTTGATTAATTACTGTTTATGATTATGTTATTGTATATGTGGGAGGATGATTTCCTTGATACTTGATCTTCAGGGCTGTGGATCACACTCCCGGGTATGCCAGTTAGGGTACCGGCTGAGGGGATGTGACAGAGTGGTATCAGAGCCCAAAGTTCAAGGAAATCCTAACCATAGAAAACAGTAACAAAACATTCCTGAGTCATAGATCCAGAAGTGACTCATCTACTCTTAGAAGTGAATAATAGAACACTTGTATTAGAAACTTGTTTAATGAAGCATAACTGAATACTTCTGAATAATGCACAATAATTATATTTGGACAAATGTCATATAAGCAATAAAAGAAAAGTTCATAATGTACAATAATAAAGTGAAACAAAAAGAACTTCATTAACTTTAAGAAAAGTTTACATCTGAAAAGCATAAAGGGAAATCCTAAGTACAATCTATCTAGGTGATCTCCTCTGATCTCTGTATGCTCTGAAGTCCTCGGCCATCTGAGTAACCTGATGTTCTATCCTATCTTGTCGTGACTCCATCTTCTCTAGCATGGAAGTCATCAATCTCATCGGAGCACCTAAATCAGTAGTCTCTGGAACTGTATGTGAAGGGCCTCCTGTCTCGAAGTGTGGTGACCTGGGAATCTCATGATGCTCAGGAACAGCCTCATGCATCTCTGTATCCTCTGCCTGATCATCGGAATCTGGACCAGCATCACCCTCATCTGCTGGAGCCTCCACCTCATCCTCATCCTCATCTGTGTCCTCCTCACCATCTGGACCCGGGGATCTCACAGTCTGAGTGAGCCTCATCTGCCTGATTGTCCTAGTCCCAATGGCATATCCCAGTGATCTAGTAAGCTCCACTATATCCTCCAAACTAACCCCGAAGTGTCGGAAGATCAATGTCAGTAATCTCCCGAAGCAAAGGTTCCTCATACCAAGGACGTTCCACCAGATCTATAATGACCTGCTGGATGATGTAGGACAGGTCTATCTGAAAGCCTTTGTAGATGCGATAGATGATTACGGCCTCCATCACTGAAACCTGATCGTGATGTCCGGCCTTCGGCATGATGTTTCGGCCGACGATGCGACCGATGATCCTAGCTGAATCTGTCATCTGTCCACTGCGTCTCGGAAGGAAGCACCCTATGTCATCCCAAAGAGTGGCGCATATCTCATTAAGCTCGTATGGCATCAAGAATCGGTCTATCTCTGCCCCGACAGGTATCCATAAGCACTGTCGTGGATAGTATGGGATCCGGAAGACCCGAAGCTCTCGCAAGTGAAGAAGTCTCCCGTACTCTATCTTGCAGTACTCGAAGTAAGCCTCGTACAGGAACTTTGCCTGTGGTGTGTCGAAGAGATCGAGTCGGTTAACCTCTGCTCTAGGCTGAGCTGGAACTCTGCCTCTGCCTCACCTAGCTCCAACTATCCTGCCTCTGCCTCGTCCACCTCTCTGCATGGTGTGATGTCTATTGAAAAAGATGCATGTTAGTATTATTTCGAAAATTCTGCTAGAAGGGCATTTTCGTACTTTTCATCAAAATTGGAAATTTGGGGAAAATGTAAATTGAGCATACTAGCATGTGCGCAATACTTGGAATTGCATGTCTATGAAAGTTATTTGAAGAAAATCGATCAAAATCTCAGTCTAAAGTTGAAAATTCAGCAAAAAGGAATTTGGGGATTTTGCATTCTAGGTCATATTGGATTTTTGAAAATTTTGAAATTGGTAAGATCAAAGTACATGTTCATATTCTCAGTATCATTTTGAGTGCGTAGCATTTGATTTCGTGCGAAAACTCCAAGCGGTTTGAGAGAAATCAAAGTTTTTCTAAAGTTAACGATTTCGGTACGAAAGCGATATGAGAAGTGCTAGATTGTTGTAGAACTTGTTGTTTAAGCATGGTATTGTGCTAAAAACCTAGGGAACATGTTTCTAAGTGTTCCTAAGCATGATTCCTAGCATTAGACACAAGCAACACATGGTTTTTGAATAAATTTCAAGTTTGAGAAGATGAAAATGAAATGGGAATGAAGATTTGCCTTGTGTGAAGTTGTTGAGTGTTGTAGTGTTGTTTTTTAAGCACCAAACTACTTGGAAAACACTTAGGAATGCCTTGGTACCTCTCCTCTAGAGTCCCCTCTCAAGTGTGCAAGGTTTGAAATGAGTTTGAATGGGTTTTTGGCACTTAAAACCCTGATTTTTGCGTGCTGTGAGCTTTGGTCGACTCTTTGGTCGATGGGCACTCGACCAAGCACTCGACCAAAGGACCCAGTAGCCCCAACTGCTGTTGGATTTTGGAAAAAATGTGATTTTTGTCCTATGATTGATTGTTTGATGACTAAATGGATGTATTTAAGCATGATTTAAGATTCTTAATCATTTGGACTTGTGGATTATGTCGAAACTTTGAAATTCGTGTTTTTGACATGTCGGTTTTTGCAGAATGGTTACGTTAAGAAGTGGTCGTGGTGAATCCAGTGGTCATGGAAGTGGTGAGATATCAATTGGTGGTCATGATCAGTAGACTAACACTGATGACCAAGGTACTCGTGATGTTCCCGATGCTCCGAATGTCGGAAGTTTTCGTGATATTGCAAATATTATGGGTAATATGATGCGCGCAGCAAGCAGACTCAGTTCAACCAGATGTTGACCGATTTCATGACTTGCACAATGAGACTCGTGCTAGTGTCAATGGAAATCCTCATGCTGCAGTTCTGAATGCGGGTGGATTAGCTGGAACTCCTCATACTCGTTTGATGGAGAGCTTTCTGAAGATGCAAGGTCCTAACTTCACTGGAGTATCCAAAGATATCTTGTTTCCTAACAAGTGGCTGCGTGAGTTGGAAAAAGCTTTTCGTCATTTGCAATGTACGGAAGCCCAGAAGATTTTGTTTGCCGAGCAGAAGTTGCAACATGAAGCTGACGCTTGGTGGACTTCCACCCGGCCTGTTTTGGAAGGTTTACATGCTGGCGTTGTGTCGTGGGATTTGTTCAAGGAAGCTTTTTGCAAGAACTACTTTCCGGAAGCTGTGAAGGATGTGAAGGAAGCTGAGTTTATGGCTCTTACTCAAGGATCTTTGTCGGTGTTGGAATACCAATAGAAGTTTGAAGAGCTTCACTTCTTTGCTCCTGACTCTTTGAAGGTTGATATTGCCAAAGCGAAGAAATTTTTCAAGGGATTGCGACCTGCAATCAGGGCATATCTCACCATTCAACCTATTGAAAGTTATTCCCAGGTGGTGCAGAATGTCAAGAAGCTGGAAGAAACAGAGAAAGAGAATGCTAGAGTGCAAAGACCCTGGCAGCCAAGGAATCCTGGAATTGTGGATTAAACTGATCGACGTTTTGTGAGACCTACGCCTTACCCTACTCCTGCTTTTCAGTCTAGGAGTGTAGGTCGGAGACCTGGATTTCAGCAACCAGGCCAGTATGGTCAGTTTGGTGGGAATCGGCCGCCGTTGAATGTGAATGCTAGGCCCGTGAATTCTATTCCTAGGCCTTTGGATCAGAAGCCTGCAGTTGCACCTGTTTCTGTTGGACTTAGCAATCCTGTTTGCTTTTATTGTAAGCAGCCTGGTCACTTTGCTCGTGGTTGTCCGAAGAGGCCTATTCAGCCATCTGCTCCTGTAGTAAAGAATGCTCCTGTTCCTCCTTCTGGAAGAGTGTTTAGTATTTCTGGTACTGAATAGGATGCGAATCATGAAGTGGTTACAGGTACTTTAATTTGTTGCTTCTATTCCTGCATTTGTGTTATTTGATACGGGTGCGTCTCATTCTTTCATATCGTCTGCATTTATCAAGAAGATTGATTTGGAACCTAAGATTTTATCTAGTTGTTTATCGATTTGTACTCCTCCTTGGACTGTGGTGAAAATAGATAAAGGATTAGTTAAGTGTCCTATTTTGGTTGATGGAAAGAATTTGGAAGCCAATTTGGTACTTTTGGATATGAAGGGTTTTGATGTCATTTTGGGTATTGATTGGTTGACTACCCATAATGCTGTAATTTTGTGTTCTTCGAAGAGAATTCAATTTCGGATTAGTGGAAGTTCAATGTTTGAATTCCAAGGTGAGAAAGGAAGAATTTGTAAGAAGACGTTGTCTGCATTGATGCAAGTCTATGCATTAGTTGAAGGTTCGCCATCTGAAGGAAAGTTTAAGAAAGGAAAGAAAGTAGAAGAAGTTGGCGTTGTATGTGACTTCGTTGATGTTTTTCCTGAAGATCTGTCAGGTGTACCACCTGATAGAGAAGTGGAATTTTCTATTGATCTAATCGCTGGTGCTGCCCCAGTATCCAAGGCTCCATATAGAATGGCTCCCATTGAGTTGGTTGAGTTGCAAAAGCAATTGAATGAACTCTTGGATAGAGGTTTCATCCGACCTAGTGTTTCGCCTTGGGGAGCTCCTGTCTTGTTTGTTAAGAAGAAGGACGGTAGTATGCATCTGTGCATTGATTACCGTGAGTTGAACAAGTTGACCATTAAGAATAGATACCCGCTGCCCCGAATTGATGATCTCTTTGATCAGTTGAAGGGTGCAGCAGTGTTCTCGAAGATTGATTTAAGGTCTGGATATCACCAGTTGAAAGTGAAGTCAAGTGATATTTTCAAGACGGCTTTTAGAACAAGGTATGGTCATTTTGAGTTTCAAGTTATGCCTTTTGGATTGACTAATGCTCCTGCTGTGTTCATGGACCTCATGAATCGAGTCTTTCACGATGTGCTCAATAAGTTTGTGATAGTCTTCATTGACGATATGCTGATTTATTCGAAGAGTGAAGAAGAGCATGCAAGGCATCTAGATTCCACTTTGCGAAGACTAAAAGAAAAGAAGCTTTACGCTAAGTTTAGCAAGTGTGATTTCTGGCTCAAGAGTGTAGTATTCCTCGGCCATGTGGTTTCTGCTAAAGGTATTCGTGTTGATCCCAAAAAGGTACAAGCAGTTACTGATTGGGAAAGACCGAAGATTGCAACGGAAATAAGAAGTTTTCTTGGTCTGGCAGGCTACTACAGAAGGTTCATTGAGAATTTTTCTAGGTTGGCTGCTCCTATGACTAAGCTGACTAGAAAGGAAGAGAAGTTTGTTTGGTCTAACGCTTGTGAGAAGAATTTCCAAGAATTGAAGGTTAGATTGACAAGTGCTCCGGTTTTAACTATACATGATAATTCCGGTGGTTTGACAGTCTACACTGATGCGTCAAAGATTGGTTTGGGCTGCGTTATGATGCAACATGGTAAG